>NC_080387.1:39745151-40045151 GCF_028751815.1 Salvia miltiorrhiza
TATACTACATTTACGCGAATCCGTGCATCACAGACTTTAACAAAAGATTACACAAAACCAACCATACGTAGGGGTGGACCAAAATACCGAAAAATCGGTATACCACATTTATCGTATCAAAAAAATATCGAAAATACTGAATTTTTAGTATACCATAAATTTCGGTACGACATGGTACCGTACCGAAAAATTTCGATATAATAACGGTATCAATTTTCCTCACACCGCGGTATACCGTTATATGTCGATACCGCAGTATATACCAGTTATTTTGATATATACCGAACCAACATACTGTATCGATTGAAATAAATTATATATGTATGTATATAATTAGTGATAAATTATATATATAAAAAATTAAAGAATTAATGACAACTTATAAAATATATATTCATTAATAATTATGATAATTTAGACATAAAACGACATACCAATAATTTTGGTATACTGTAAAATTATGGTATACCGAATTTTGGTACGGTATACCGCTCTATCGGTACGATATCAACATAAAAAAGTTCATATCGAATTTTTCGGTATACCGATCTTCCACTACAAAAAAACGCGTTTTTACCGGCGAAAACTACCGGCGGCTATTTTGCCGTCGGTAGCTAACGGCGGCACGGCGGCGGCAGTCCAGGCGACCCGAACTTTCGAATTTACCGTCCATCTACCGACGGCAAATTCCCCGCCGTTATCTAGCGGCGGCGCCGCCGCCGTTAATATTAAAATACGCATTAAATAATTTATTTTATAGAATTAACGGCGGCAAAGTTGTCGCCGCTAGCTAGCGGCGGCATTTGCCGTCGGTAACCGTTTAAATATAGGGCAGCGGGTTCCTTCTTTTTTCAGTTTCTGCGCCGCACACACACACGAAAATCCACCCCCCCTCCCCTGCCTGCTGCTGCTTCCGCTGCTGCTTCGCCGCCGCCGCCGACCGCCGCAGGTATCTCTCTCTCTCTCTCTCTAGATCTATATATATATATATATATATATATATATATATATCTCATTAATTTTAATTATATATATAATTATATAATTTTCACTTATATTATTTATTGTAGTTCGACGACCTCGTTTCACCGCCTTCTTCACGACACCCACCGGAAACCACCACCGTACGCTCTCTTATTTATTTATTTATTTATTTAATTATGAATTTATTTATGTATTTAATTATATATTAATTAAATAGATTTATTTGTTATATATAGTTAATTAATTTATAATTGATTTTGTTTATAACTAAATTATATGAAGCATGATTAATTTTAAATTATATTAATCTATTTAATATATGTTGTTAGTTTAATTTTAAATTATGAAGCATGATTAATTTTAAATTATGAAGCATGATTAATTTCAAATTATATTAATTTTAATCAATTAGTTTAAGAATTGTTTGTTAGAATAATTTATATATGTTGGATAATTTTGTTAAATTAAATGTTATGTGCTATGTGTTTATGAAATATTATATTATTATATATATATATATATATATATATATATATATATATTGTGGGATAGATTTAATCAATTTCTTAAGGATCTTCTCCCTTTGGGATAGAAATTGATTATTTCTTAAGGATCTTCTCCCTACAAATGATTATTTTTAATTTAATTACTATGATTTTTATTGCTTTTATTTGTATTGTATTATTGCTTCGACATTGGGGGGCCGGGTAGACCTAGTATAGGCTTAGTAAATTAGGACCACTATGGTCACTATAGTTGCTGGTAGAGTCGAGCACTTGGTAGTTAGGATAGTGGGGTTATGCTGTCGAAATTTTGTTAGATTTCAAGTAATTTATTATATTTTATTTGTTTTTTTCAATTAGAATTTGCAAGAATGAGTGATAATCGTACGTGGATGTACGCGAGATACAATGATCGTACCGCATTTGAAACGGCGCTTGAGTTTTTCCTTGAGTGGGCGTTCAATCAAACGGCGTACACAGATGGACAAGGTAACATTAGGTGCCCGTGTAAGAAGTGCAATAATCAAGCGTATTTAGATGTACCTACGGTCAGAAAACATGTTAGTAGGCGTGGATTTGTCCTGAATTACAAAGTTTGGGTTTGTCACGGGGAAGCACCGCTGTCTATGCCGAGAGAACATGCTATAATGAATGAGGATGATGGATTATACAATAACTACGAAAGGATGGTGCATGACCATGCTGGACCTAGTAATTATCAAGATCCTCCAAATCTGGAGCAGCCGCCCAATAATGACGCTCAACAGATTTATAACATGTTGGATGCAGCGGATACTCCATTGTACGCAGGATGTGACACGTACACACAATTAAGTTGGATGACTCAATTCATGAGCATAAAGACTGAAAGCCACATGTCAGAGAGGACTTACAATCAGATGTCTTCGATGATGAAAGCTGCTTTACCAGAGGGTAACAACTGTCCAGAAGACTTCTATAGTACGAAAAGAAATCTACGTGGTTTGGGTTTGCCAGTAGAGAAGATCGATTGCTGTGTTAATAACTGCATGTTGTATTGGGGGGAAACTAGTGAGCTACATAGTTGTATGTTCTGTGACCAATCACGATATAAGGACAGCTTGCGTGCATCTGGGAGTCGCAGAAAGAAACAAGTGCCCGCCAAACAGATGCACTATTTTCCCTTGACGCCCCGATTGCAGAGATTGTTTGCATCTCCTGCAACTGCTGAACATATGCGGTGGCATGCGACCTCCACAGACGATGGGATAATGCGCCACCCGGCCGACTCTCCGGCATGGAAATATTTGAATTCAGTCTTTCCTGGATTCGCCGATGAGATCAGAAATGTGAGATTGGGCCTCTCTACAGATGGTTTTGCCCCATTTGCACAATCAGGGCGTCAATATTCTTCTTGGCCAGTTATTGTCACGCCGTATAACCTGCCTCCGTGGTTGTGCATGAAAGAATAATTCATGTTCCTCACAGTCCTCGTGCCTGGCCCATCAAACCCAAAGATGAAGTTGGACGTATTCTTACAGCCATTGATACACGAGTTAAAATCTCTGTGGGAGGTTGGTGTGAACACTTACGACATATCGTTGAAGCAAAATTTCCAGATGCGAGCAGCTCTGATATGGACTATCAGTGATTTTCCAGCGTACGCTATGTTGTCTGGGTGGGGTACAGCTGGGAAATTGGCATGTCCACATTGCATGGAGAATACAGAAGCATTCACTTTGCCGATGAGTGGAAAACAATCGTGGTTTGATAATCATCGGAAGTTCTTACCTCCTAACCATGTGTTTAGGAGAAACAAAACTTCATTCTTGAGGAATAAGACATGCAATGTTGGTCCACCAGAACAAAGATCAGGAATACAAATCTTGAATCAAATCGAGGGGTTAGGCTTCGTGAAGGTTACCGAAGACTTCGATGGCAGGAACGCTCAACTCGCCAAATATCAAGATGTAGGGTGGAAAAAGAAAAGCATATTTTGGGATCTACCCTATTGGAGACATCTTTTGATTCGACATAATCTGGATGTCATGCACATTGAGAAAAATATGTTTGATAACGTGTTTAATACTGTCCTGAATGTGAAGGGGAAGACAAAAGATACAGAAAAATCTAGAGAAGAATTGAACACCTTCTGCAAGCGGAAAGAGTTGAAGAAAGTGGATGGAACTCGAGGGTATCCGAAAGCATGTTATACGCTTGACAGGGAAGAGAAGAAGATCTTACTTCAATGGATCAAGAGTCTTAAGTTTCCCGATGGGTACGTGTCAAATATTAGTAGATGCGTTGACATGAACGCCCTGAAGATGCACAACATGAAAAGTCACGACTGTCACGTGTTCATGCAAATCCTTCTGCCTGTTGCATTTAAAGAACTTCTTCCTAAGAATGTTTGGGAGGCAATTACAGAGTTAAGTTTCTTCTTCAGAGAATTAACATCCCGCAACGTGGCCATATATGACATGAGAATACTGAGTGAGAAGATAGCTGTTACTCTTTGCAAACTTGAGCGTATCTTCCCTCCTAGTTTATTTGATTCAATGGAGCACCTACCAGTTCATTTGGCAGATGAGGCACGATTGGCTGGTCCAGTGCAATATCGGTGGATGTATCCTTTTGAAAGATATTTGAGGACATTAAAAAATCATATAAAAAACAAAGCCAAGGTTGAGGCGTCCATCGCCAATGCATACTTACTTGCAGAAATGTCAACCTTCTCTTCGTTTTACTTTGAAGATCAAATATCTACAAAGTGGACAACGTTGCCTCGCAATATTGAGATGCCCGTTGCTGAAAATGATGATCCTCTTTGTCTCGCCATATTCAAACCTATTGGGCGTTCACTTGGCCGAGGGACGAAGAGATACATGGATGAGCGCGAATGGCTTGCTGCACACATGTATATTTTGAGCAATTGTGCAGAGGTTGCAGAGACATATAGCAAGTGAGTTTTCTCGTTCAATTTACGTATAAGAAGTGTTCATCATATATAGGTGTTAACATATTTATTTGATGCTTTGTATCCAAGGATCTTCAAGGAGGAAAAACGATATGCAAATCCTTACATGACTGATGCAGAGTTTGAAGTCGCGTTTCACAACGAGTTTATTGTGTGGTTTAACCATTACGTAAGAGACGATAAATTTATGTTAAATATACATTTACTTACTCTAAAATATACATTTCACACAACTGATCATGATAGAGAGAGTGCGACTGTGAACAGTGGCGTTTGCATAAAAGGCTCGGTCTATGGTAGTGATAGAGATGTGCTAGACTTTTATGGGCGTCTGCAAGAGGTTTGCGTGCTGGAGTATCCGGGGTATCCAATTAAGCAGACAGTCTTGTTCAACTGTGAATGGTTTGACTTGTCGGCTCAGGGAACTTCTATTGATACAGACTTCAAGTTAGTTTCACTGAACCACACACGAAGATATAAGAAGTATGATCCCTTTGTTTTGGCGAGTCAAGTAGTTCAAGTGTTTTACTGTCCTTATCCCAGTACGAACCAATCAAAGAAAAATTGGTGGTCAGCATGCAAAGTCAACGCAAGATCAAAGGTTGAAGTGTCTACTGCAGCATCTACATCAACATTAGATCAACCATTTCAAGAAGAAGTGGTTACTATTATGCCTACTCACACAAGTGTAGGCATTGAACAACCACTTCTCCTTCATCCCCTCGGTGGAGTCGTTGAGATTGAAGATGACGATGAAGCAGAAGACGATGATTCCCCGTTGACATCTAAGGATAGTGATGATGATAGTAGTGATGCTTATGAATAAATGTAAATGCACAGATGACGTTGAATTTGATTGCAAATTTGTTATGTTTGTTAGTTACTGTTAATGTTATGTTTCGCTATAACTTTGTTAATTTAATTGTATGCAACAGGCATCATGTCTACCTCTCGAGGTTTCTTGGGATTTGGGAGGCGATCTGGCGTTAATGCGCCAGAAGCTACAGCAGATACATCTGATGGGTCTGGGACGCATATTTCTGGGACTCCCGAGACTCCCCAGGCTTCTAGTGTTTCACGGGCTAGAAGGCCTAGGGGCCCTACAGCTGCCGCTATCAGAAAGAGAGAGGTTAAGGCACCTGATGGGAGGACGGTATTTCAGAGGCATCCTACGACTGGGTAAGTATTTTTGTTAAAATTACTGTTTCTCGTACACCATGATTAAGTGACAAAATTACTTGTACACAGTGTTTTGTTGGAGCCCACTGGCCTGTCCAAAGCTTGCACGAGCACATTTAAGATGTTTGAAAACCCAGGCGGGTACACATGGAAGTTGACGCCCCCGGCGATGAAGGATAATTTTTTTGATGAATTACAGGTACAATTAAATTTATAATACATATAAATATATCATATTAAATTGTTAAAATGTTTGATATTAAATTAATTTTCTTTTTTTCAACAGAAAGAGTTTATGTGGCAGCCCGATGATGAGCGTGACGTGAGGAAAATGTGGGAGACAAAAGCCCGCAAAAGGTACTCCGACATGATGAGCGACTACAAGACAGATCTCAAGCAGTGTATCCGCCAAGGGAGAGAGATGTCTAGGCCCGTCTGGATGACTCCCGATTTTTGGACTGGACTCCGGGATTACTGGCATCAGCCCGAGGTTGAGGCTGTTTCAAATCGAGCACGTGCCAACCGGATGTCCGAGCCCGACGGGGAGGGTACAGGGATCAGTAGGCACGTGGGCGGGTCCCAGTCGACTCGTATCCTGCAACAGTATATGGTATGTAATTAACAAATAATTAAGTATATAAATTAAATTAATATATTGACTAATATAACTTATTTATCTTATATAAATGCATCTACAGAGCTTGGATCCTGGTACTCCCCAGGATGCACCGAACTATGCCACCTTCCTCCGCCTCCACACGTACGCCGATGGAAGTTATACGTCGGAAAGAGATGCTAGAATTGACGTAAGTGTTTAAGTTTATTCAAATATTTAGTGAATGTATTTATTTTCTAACAATTATGCATTGTTATGTATGTATTAGGCCGAGGTTCATCGACTGGCCGCTGCCACAGGACGACAGGAGCGGCTAGACGAGGTGTATTTGGAGGTGGTGCAAATTGATAGGTCACGGATCTACGGCGTCGGGAGTGCCGGGCAGAGTCAGGCTAGTAGGGGGTCTATCCGCAGCACGGGCAGTTCTGCGGTGTCTCAGCAGCTTTATGAGACACGGATCTCCACGCTGGAGGAGCGATTGGCGGCAGAGCAAGCACAACGCCAACAGATGGAGGACCGCATGGCGGCAAAGCAAGCAGCACGCCAACAGATGCAGGACCGCGTAGCTCAATTGGAGGCGTTTATGAGGATGTATAATGCTCAGCTACCTCCAGGGCCTGATGCCGATGATGATGATGATGATGCTTAGAATTATTAAAACTATATATTTATGTTTTCAAACAAAATTACATTTGCACTTTCCTTTCAAATTTATGTTTTATTGAACTATATATTTCAAGTGCTTTAATTATTAAAACTATATATGTTTTATATATTTATGGCAATGATGATGATGATTGCATTTAACATAAACAAATAAATTCAAATCACATTATAATAACCAAATTAAAACACTTTTGGTGTATTAATGTTAAAATTAAAAAAAATAATAATAATTAATTATTAAATATTAATTAAATATTTTACCGACGATAAAAATAAGGACCGAAACGAACTCGCTCACTAATTAACAACATATTTCAGGTATTATCTCCACATATTCAAAGATTATAATTATATGAGTGAGTATATAGCATTTAAATGAATTAATAGATGTAGATATATCAATAATACGAGTGTTCTGTACTGGTGATCACTCGAAAAGAATTTCAAAGTTAAGCGTGCTTGACACAGAGCACAAGCAAGATGGGTGACCCACTGGGAAGTCGGATCGCCGACTGGGAAGTTCGTCTAAAGTATGCAATACCGTATAAATACGGAAATAAATTGTGGATATACAATATACAATAAAATAAATAAATAAATAAATAAATAAATAAATAAAATAAAATAAAATAAAAAAATAAAATAAAAAACATTACCGTGGGCAAAACGCCGTCGGTAGTTACCGACGGCAATTTGCCCTCGGTAAATACCCGGCCATCCTCCGGCATGACCCACCGGCCGGCGGTAGCTTGTTACCGACGGCGTTTCACCGCCGCTAGTTAGCGGCGGTAATCGCCGTCGCTAGTTTTCCGGCAAGGTCAGCCGGACTCCGGTGGCTCTCTACCGACGGCAAAATAGCCCTCGGTAACTAGCGGCGGTGTATGCCGACGCTAATTCTCCGGCTAGGCTCCGCCGTTTAACGGCGACAATTCCGACGGCATCGCCGCCGTTAACTGCCGACGGCTGATGTTCGCCGCCGTTATTGTTGTTGCCGACGAAACGTTTAGCGGCGGGAGCTTGCCGCCGTTATCGCCGCCGGTAACACTATTTACCGGCGGCCGTCTTTTGTTACCGACGACATTTAGCCGTCGGTAATCAACGTTTTTTTTGTAGTGTTCGATATACCGAAGAGTTTGGTACGACAACGATATGAAAAATCTCATAAGACAATTTACAGTACGGTATACGGTATGACAAAAAAAATTCAGTATACCGTACCGCTCCACCCTGGGGCCTCTAGTCATGAAGTGTGCACCTCAAAATTTAGGGTTTAATTGATTATTTCATTGTAAATTTAATCATTTTCTTCGACTTTATAATTTTTTTTATTTTGATTTCGTTTTTTTAGTACATTTCCATTATTGATTCGATCTTATTTTTCCACGATCAGGATTTTATGACGATTTAGCTCTTAATTAAAAAAAATATTGAAAAACCTAGAAAAAGAAATAGAAAAGGAAAAAAAGTGCCAAAGCGGCGTCGTTTCATAATGAGTAGCAGCAGGCAATCTGAAGCCCTTTGATTTGACTTTCATCAAACCCCCATCGCCCAACTCCCGACGCTCCCTCTCTCTCTCCGGTCCGAAGGTATACATCTTCTTCTCTCTCTTGCTTTTCTATTTAATTTCTCTTGATTTCTATTTCAACTTTCCGTCACCGAGGGCATGCTTTAGTGTAACTTGTGTAAGAATTCGTTTTCCTTTAATCCTGCTTTGATTGAGAGAGTTTGGGTGTTGGAATGGTGAAGGAGCGTCGTATTCATGGTTTGAGGGCGCCGTGAATGATCAAGTGGCGTTATGGAGTACTGGTGTTGGTTCGTTGTTTTCTTGTGATATCAGCTGTTGCTGCTAGCTTGATTAGGGTTTAATCTAGTATTATTTTAGATTACTTATGATGCTTTGAGGAATTCTTAATAATAAGTTTATATTCTAAAGTGTCAGTAGATAGATCAATAGATGATGGATGATTTGTTATTTTATTGAGGGTAGTGTTTTCTTGACGCTAGAGCCTAGATCTTAAGAATGGTGCTCAGAGATTCCTTTGTAAAATATATGAATCAGCTTGTATTTAATAGATTTAGGCTTCATCTTCGGTAGATCTTTGATTATGAGTGTAGATGTAAGTGTAACCAGAAATGAAGTTTACAAGAAAGAGCTAAAATCCCTTGTTTCTTATTTTGACAGCAATAGTTTTCCAACTTGTGACTCAATTTTTAGATGTTTTGGTTTCAAATTTGGAATA
This sequence comes from Salvia miltiorrhiza, assembly GCF_028751815.1. Lineage (NCBI taxonomy): Eukaryota > Viridiplantae > Streptophyta > Magnoliopsida > Lamiales > Lamiaceae > Salvia > Salvia miltiorrhiza. The sequence goes on from NC_080387.1 coordinate 39,754,296, forward strand.
ATACAACAACTGAAAATGGTACTTGTTTCTTTGGATTTCTGATGGTAATTGAATTACAAAAATGGCAATACTGTATACAAAGTTAAGTCTAAAATACCAAGCAGTGTCAGACCTGCTTCTCAAAATGATTTCGGCTGTGAAGTATTTTTATCTGTTGATGCACCTGTTATTTGCACTGTCTTCTTTATTGGGCAACTGCTGCAGCCTGCAGGAAATTGTGGGGTTTTGGTGAAGTAATTGATTTAACTGTTGCAAGTGGTTAGTGTTAGCTCTTATATTGCTTCATTTGTTTGGACATCTTCTGAGCAGTGACTCTGATATTCAGGCTTTGTCCACTTGCTGCAATGGCTTTGTTTCTTTGAATCAAAACCCGAGGCGTATGCAACTCTTTTCGCTGTACTATTGGCTGTGAATTGGTTGTTAAGCATTGATCAAGTTGGGAAAAATGACCACAAAGTTCGAAAAGGTATTGGATAGTGGCAGAAGTGTCATTGTTGATCTGAAGAGAAAGCGGTCAGAACGATGCACCATCCCTTCAAAGGGAGCTAGTCACGTGCCGTTCACTCTGCAATGCCCTCCGAGATCATCGATCAAGAAGATTGACAAGCGGAGGAAACTAGATGGATCAATAAACAAGTATAGCAGCTATACCTTTCCATCTGGGAAGCGTCTGCTTAAATATTATTCCAACTTTAAGAAAAGTGGGAATTTGCAACGCTTGATGTATCATGACAATGATGACTGGAACGATTTTTCCTTGGACATCATTGCACATGTCAACAAAGATCTTCGTGTTGACAAACCTGCAATTGAAGTGGAGTTTAATGGAACCAAGATTCTGCTAGATTTCTTGCATATGATGCAGTTGGACCTGAACACTGGCATGCATCGGCCCATTGCTTGGATTGACATCTCTGGGAACTGTTTTTTCCCTGAAATATTTAGTGATTATGATGAAACAGATAGTTATGCCAATGAATTTGCTGAAGGTGAAGGCGATAAGGATATGGGAAATGGGCCATTTGGTTCCAATGGTATAAACTTGCATTTGGAGATTGCTATACATGGACTAGATAATGAGTCTAGTGGGGAATCCAATGTGATTGTCGAGCAGGTACATGCTCATGACAGTGCAGCTCCTAGAAAATGTGATGATGAAACTAATGATAGTTGCGCTAAGGCATCATATGAGGAAGGTAATGTGAAATGTGAGGACAGTCAGCAAATTGATGGAAACATGATTCAAGTGGTTGGTCCTGTACCTTGGTCATTGGAAAGTGACATTGTAAAGGAGCTGTTCGTAAAAAGTATTAGCTCGGCTGCTGCAGAGATTGTTAAGATACACCATTGTGGGGGCATTCTAATGAAAAGTCGTTTGGAACTATTCGAGAAACAGGTGGAAATAACAAAAAAATACCGTGGAGATGCAAATGTCCAGTATGCGTGGCTTCCTTGTTTGAAAGAATCTGTTTCAACTATACTACAGTATGGGTTAGGGCATTACAAGCCCTTGAAGATGAAGCCCTTTAATGGTATGGGGATACATCTGATCCCTGCTAATGGTATTCCGATCAGGTTGGTTTAACAACTCTCTTATCTGCATATAATAAAGAATTGTATGAGTGAGATAAATATATCAAGAAATGCTGCAGGTCTGGTTCTTCATTAAGTATTTATTTGTCTCCTACTTATATTTCTGTCCTTTCATTTGATTTTGTTTTGTTCTTCAACAAAAGCCATGCTCTTGAAAAATCTGTTTTAATGCCAATGTTCTAGAATATGTCATGTAAGTTCTGGTTAACATTCCTTATGTCTTATGCTACAGAGCTGTAATCAGTACTATATTGTTAGGCAGTTCATCATTTACGGTGTGAAGTACCATCAGATTCTGACTGCAATGAGTTATTGTTTTTTCTGTTGAATTACATTCTTGTGCTATATTTTGGTCTGGACTATTTTTTCGCGTGGTTCTATATCATCTGTTTTTTTCAGTACCGATTGTTTTGATGTTGACGAAAATGATATACGGCATATGGTATTCTGCCGTGTTATAATGGGGAATATGGAGCTTGTTAGCGGTGGATCAAGTCAGTTCCATCCCAGTAGCGAGGAATTTGATAGCGGTGTTGATAAACTTCCGAATCCAAATCGCTATGTTGTATGGAACATGAATATGACTTCTCATGTCTACCCTGAATGTGCAATTAGTTTCAAGATGACTTCTGATGTTAAAGGTAATGGTTTAGCCTTGCATTTGATTTTCTTATTTGGTTGTATTTTCAAAGATATTATATTTAGTTAGTTATAGGGTTTCATATCTTAGCATCTTAAATGTGGCTCTGTTATTTTCATGCTGTCATGTATTTTCCGATTCCAGTCAGGTGATTCTTCATAATGATATATTTCAAGTTGGCTATTTATTATTCCCATCGTCCCAATTCAATAGGCCATGTTTCCTTATTTGGATGTCTCAATTCAATTCAATTCAATTCAATAGGCCATTTCCTAAAATGGAAAATCATACTTAACAAACACCCTCACACAACTCATTACTTACACCAATTGCCATTGTGGTCCCCACAAAATTATCTCTTCGTTCACTTAAAAAATAATATCTCCATTTCTCTCTCCTACTTTTTTCACAAATTTACCCTAATCTCTCTCCTATTTTATTATAAACTATTTGTTTCTTAATATCCGTGCGCAGGCCTTGTGGCCTATTGAATTGGGACGGAGGGAGTAGTAATTTATGCTTTTTCGTAACTAGAGATACAATCTTTATTTCTTGAGCAAGGTTTTGGATATACTCAATGAAAGCCAAGTATTGGTTACACTGTACTTACTTATCTTGAACCCTTCAACCTCCTGAACATCCATTATTAAGAATGTAAGGGGCTTGTGTATAAGCCCTTTATAACTGGATTTTCTCATGTCTAGACTAACTATTATGTTAAAAGGAGGAAAATTTGTCACTTCCTTAATTAGCTGTTGAGCTTTTCATTTTGCTCTAAACTTTTCAGTACTTGAGTGCATTTATTTAATTCTTCTACAGAACCTGTTTTTGGGAAAGAGAGCATGGTTGATCTTCCTGCCTTCAATAATTGTGATGAAAGACCTCAAGACCAGGTATGCTTGGCCTGTTTAATCCTTCACATTTTATTTTAGATAAAGTAAAACCCCAAGCAAACTGCAAGTTGTAGAACAGTAAAAGAGAAGAGAAATCAGTAAAATGGGTGTAGATATTAAATGAAATTGGAAACAAAATTGGGAAGAACCCTTGTCAGGAACTATACTCCAGCCCTGCAAATCTGTCGAAACAACAATATAAATGGATTCCATCCCATAATTCTTTACTTCAGCTCTACTAAAGGATCCACTAGGGGCTAAAACTAGCTTGAAAATAAGATAGAAGATCATGTAGTCGTAAATAGAAATAAAATAAACCAATCCACCTGTAGCCTAATCAACTGAAAAATACAAGTTCAATTGGCTAGGTACGGAACTAAGGATGGTTCTTGACTCGTCAGGAGGTCGATCTGTCCACTTAGTGAAAAACAGGGTCACATGATCATCTTCTTGCTAGTCTTCCACATCTGCAAAATCTGTTTGGGTGCAATCAGCAAGGTTCTTGGCAACTTTTGAGTACTTTTTTGCATATGTAGCATTTAACCTCTCTTCTATGGTTAGTCGCAGAATGCTTTGTACTTTGGCTAGCTCGTTGCAAGAGGACATCATAAGTTGGTTTCTTGTAACTTCTAGTCCACCCTCTTTTCCAACTTAACTTTGTCTCTGACTCGGGCTGTCTGCATTCGAGAATCTTGCTCTGCTCGAGTGGTGAACAGCACTGCTGGATCAGTCTATTATGATTGGATGCTTTATTCTTTCTGGTACTTATTTATTGAGGGAAATTTGGTGCCTTTTGGATTGTATTTAATGAATCTGTCGAATCCACCCGCCTCCAAATTTCAGCATCTCTTGTGACCCTCATATGCTCATTGCTACCTGCCTGGAGATATACATCATTGCTGCCTATTGGGTGGAAAGAATTCTGGGCCATGGATGGTGGCACAATGTTAGCACCCTGATTGCTGCCGTTGCCTTTTCACGGATGAGAGCAAATGTTACGATATCCCACATCGGTTCCACATGAAAGTGTGGAATGGTATATAAGAGGGGGTCAACCCTTTACCCTTGACCATGGTTTTGGGTTAAGTTAGGGCTCCCTAACTTATATGTCTAACAATTTGAGCCGACTTGCCGGATCCGGAAGTTTACGGGAGAGGGCTACCTGGGGAGAGTGCCGCACGACTCCAGGGGCTCGAAGGCTACCTGCCTGGGTCGATCGAAGGCTCCCCAGTGTGAGAGCCGTCCGTGGACGTCCGGTCTTAATGGGGGATGGATTGTTACGATATCCCACATCGGTTCCACATGAAAGTGTGGAATGGTATATAAGAGGGGGTCAACCCTTTACCCTTGACCATGGTTTTGGGTTAAGTTAGGGCTCCCCAACTTATATGTCTAACAGCAAACAAGAGGTTCTCTAATTTGTCTGACTTCCCCATTTTAGCTTGCTGCTTAGCTAACTTTGGCCAAATAGCCACGAGGCCCTTCTCTCAGGCAGCCACACGATTCTCCAACTGTGTGATTGTCATGAAAACTCTTGTGAAGGACTATTGGAATTAGCAGGTCGGAACAGTTGATAGAGTTGAAGGCCCTGAACACGTCTCAAGTTGTAGTAGAGAGAATAAAAAGCCAGAAAAATGGGGGGAATAATCTTTCATTTGTGAAATTCGGAAACAGTATCAGGAATAGTTCCAGTCATGTGCAAAGCTAATATGCTGAAAAAACTATCCAAAGTGGTGACATCCTAACTCCTAACTACAGCCTCACTTGTACTAAAAGACCCTCAAGTGCTAAATACTCTAGCATAACATAGAACAATTAGAGATGACATCAGGCAAATAGAGATAGAAATGAATGAAAATCTTTCTCCCAAAGCCAAATCAATTGATAGGCACAAATTCTATCAACTTTGGTGACTCCATACACATGATTGCTTGTTAGTTGTTACCTTTTCAGTTCTTCATAATTAAACTTATCAAGAATCTCTCCTATTTTTTGATTATCATAGCACAATGCTGAATTGACTCTAGAATCATGTTAGAAGAATTGCTTATTGTCTGGCTTTGGGCTGTGGCTTTATTATTGATATCAGCGCTGTCTCAGTGAGGTTATTTGGTTATAGTGCATTGGTTAAGCAATAAGCACTACATATTTCCACTATTTATTGGGTTCTTTTCAGTCTCATACACTTCCATTTCAGTGATATGCATTGAGACTTACTTTTTTTGGTCAGAGGAACTGTGTTATGCAAGCTATAATTTTAACTAGGGGTGGTAAACGGTTTGGTTACGGGTTAACTGACCAAAATTTCAGTTAGCCGTAACCAAAATTGGTAACTGAAACTGGTTGCCTGTTCGGTTAACCGATTAACCGATTCGATTAATCGAATCGGTTAACCAAAATTAACTGATTTTTACTCAAATTCAGTTTACCATTATAAGAACCTTGCACAAAGGTCATGTTAGGGGGCTGCACGCAGCATTGATCGTAGGGGGTGAGTTCCGAACTCTTTGATAAGAACTTTCTTGCATATTTCTTGAGCAAGATGATGTAGATGAAACAGAAGCAGCTGCTCCAAACTCAGAAGGCGCACTCACTGCTTTACATTCCACTTTCAAGACTTGCCCAATACCTGACGAATTATTTGATTGAAGCAAGGGATTAATGTAATCCACTGCAGAATTTCTAAAGCTGCAATTTTGATTGACAGAAGCAGGACTTTTTCCTGCTTGATGATTTGGTGAAGACCTCCATGGAACTACTAAGCTAGAAGGTTGCACATTGATTGAACGACTTGGTTTTGGCATCATAGATTGTTTCTGCTGTTGCTGTATAAAGCTTAACAAACCGTTTGTTTCTGCTACAGTACCAAGATTGCAGGCTGGTACCATGTCACCAAGGTTCTTACCAGGTTGCAAATTCTGGGTGTACATCGCCATTGGACCTAAGAGGCTGAAAACTTTGTTTGGAAATGTTGGGTAAACATTTTATCAAATGTTGAGCATAAGCAACCCGCAGCCACGCACTATTTTATTTCTCTGAAGTCTGTGAAATTCACTGAATATTGAATAGGAAATTAGGAATTAGGAATCAGGAAATTAGTATAAATTAATATTAGGTGTGTTTTAATTTTAAAGTAAAATATACTCCCTCCGTACCATTGTTCTTGTCTCATTTCTTTTGGGTACGAGAATTAAGATGTAGGTAGTGGAGTTAAATTGTGTGGTCACGGAAATTAAGATGTTCTTGTCCACTAATTTGTCCCCAATTTAGGAAATGGGACAAGAACAATGGGACAACCCAACAAGGAAAATGGGACGAGAACAATGGGACGGAAGGAGTAATCATTTTTATTTTTTTAAAATTTAATTGGTTAATCGGTTTTAACCGATTGGTTATCGGTTAAACCGATTAACCGATTTCCAACCAAAGCTAAAACCGATAACCAAACCGAACCCGTAAATTTCGATTATCGGTTAACCGAAATTTCGGTTCAGTTACGGTTATAACCGAATAACTGAAACTGGTTTACCACCCCTAATTTTAACATGAATTACTTTGGGTAGTGAGTGATAAAATGCTGAGTTTCAATAATCATAAAAGGTATTTGCTACAGATTGCAGGAAAAACATTCCAAGTTAGGACCCCTAAGAGCCCTTGGATGCCATTTCCTATGCTGTTTGCTGCCATTTCAAGCAAAGTCCCTTCTCAGCACATGGACCTTGTGAAGACCAACTATGCGTTGTTCAGAGTATGCTGGTTGACACATCAAAATATTATCTTAACTGAAATAGTTTTCTGCTGTACTAACTAATAGCCATTTGCTGTTCGACAGCATAAAAAGATAAGCCGGGATACATTTGTGAAGAAATTGAGGACGATTGTTGGTGATAATTTACTGAAGTCAGCAATAACAAGTCTTCAGTGCAAGGTATGGCCTATTTAATTCTTGGTGCATGTTATGTTCTGTTCAATTGGTATGCCTGCATACCATGTATGCTTTACCCTAAAAAAGTTGAGGTGGATGGTTATGTGTATATATTTTCTGCCGTGTCCCATTTCCTTGTTCTAATTGTAATCTTATGTCTGGCTCATGTTGACAAAGTCACGCAGTATCTATAATTTCAACAATATTTACTTGCAGATGTTCTGTTTCATCATGCGATCTTGGTCTGTATAATTTCGTATAAACACCAGATATAAGCTCTTGGATTTTCCATTTTGGGCCATAGTCATCTTCTGAATATCTTTGAGCTCCATACTCTCTGAATATCCTGTCCAAACATGTGGTTAATGAGTTTGTTGTCTTTGGCTTTCCACAGGGCTCGTCAAACTCCAACGTTGAAACGGTGTGCAGCTAATCATGAGTGACCTATAGTTGAATTATCGTACAAATATATGTGCATGTAATGTCAATAAGTATCAGTTTGCACTTCACAACATTTCGTGTAGTTTTATGCTTTCTGAAAAGCTCTAGAAGTGTTAGTTTGCTGTATGGTTGTCACCAATTACGCTTCATTGAATTGGTTGGAAAATAACGATGTTTTGTGTTTTGACAATTTTTTCTTTATATTTTCTCTAAATTATATATATAGACATGCTAAAGTTAGCAACTTTTCTCCGGTCAACAAAGTGAGTATTGTTTGTGATAATTTGCTTGGATAAGAGCATTATTGAACATTAAAATTTGTCAACATTGACTGTATAATACAGAAACCGGTGTTACCGTCATGAAGCAGGGGGCTCATAGGGTAAGGTTTTGATGAAGCTCGGCCTGTGATCTTCTAGGATTGGTTTAGTTTTGTATCTATTTATTTCTTTCATTTTAATAAAGCTTTATTTCTGTGTCATGAGGCGGGGGCAGTGGTTGACGGATCCCAGGCAGGAGCTTTGATATCGGGCCAATCGCCTCGGCATCCCAGTCTCACATACAAACTTTTTCTACCTTGAAGATCAAACACAGATGAGAAACAGGACTTTACAAACTAGCAAATACATTGCAATCAAGGTGGTGATGTTACCTGTAATGTTTTTATCGGACAAAACCAATCGTTTAAGAGCACTGAGTGAAGCTTGAGCCACGGTTTTGGTGTAAGTCGCATCCCAACCTTGGACCTTCACTACTACTTCTGCGTTCGCGTAGCCTCGCTCACCATCTTTGATATCGTTCCTCACCTCTTCTTTTGCTGACTCTTCATCTGATTTTATAAGATATTTTGAGCCCATTAACATCCTTCCAATATCACATTTTCTATGGTATTTATGAAGAAAAATATTGCAGGGCATTTACCTGTTGTACAAAAAGTTAAGGAGACACATGAAACGAATCCAATCTAAACACCATTTTTGAATGATCAATAGATATAATTACAGGGAAGATGCACTTGGTTTTGAGTATCAAAATGAATACCCTGAGCTTTATCACATTGATCGGCATGGAACATAACCTGATTTTTGTGAGGCACTAACTCGACCTATGGATAAAATTGGTAAAATCACTTGAACACAGACAGATTGCGTATCTGCAAATGGTGATTTGCAGCAATGAAATAAAAATGGGTAATTGTGTTTAAATATATGAACTTTCACTAAATTGTAATTTTGTATATGAACTAAGACTTCTACCTACACAAACTTCTACTTGTTCTGATTTTCACGTGGATTTCAATTTTCGGCAAATTAATACCATGGCTAGCTGAAGTGACAAATTAATGACATTGTGACTAACTGAAGTGTCGTAAACATTCAACTTCATTGTTTAGTACACTGACCGTTTAAGCCATGCAAATATTTCAGACGTCCACATTAGCATTAATTTGGAGACAATTGACAACTGTATAAAAAAATTAGAACAATAGAAAGTTCGTGTATTTGGAGGTAGAATTTTCAGTTCACGTGCAAACCCAAAATTTGGTGGTGTATTTACGCATAATTTACCCCTAAAAAAAATTAAAATGTTAAAAGTAGATTCGAGAAACAGGCAATCCAACATAAGGCTACTAATCTTAGACTGCTTACGCGTTGTTGGAGGTTGCGCTCCAACATATCAATACCTCGACATTTTGTCATTGAAATGCAAAATGAAGTCTCAGAGAAAAGTTGCGAAGATGCATGAAGACTTTCAAAAATACAGAAAATAACTGAAAGGAAGTGGTGCATGCTAATCATACTTGAGAAATATGTTTGGAGATCTATGAAAGAGCCATTCATCACAGTTTTCAGACACTAACTCTTGTAAGAAAGCATGCCATTGAATTAGATATATTACTAAAAGAGTGGGAATAATCACCTGTGGCTTCAGATTGGGACAGCCAAATTGTAAATCCTGCAAACAGATGCTGCCATTTGTTGGGCCTCCTGGCAGCACCGTGCTTCCCTCCTAATGTTGCAACGACTACTCTTGCTTGACTGGATTTATGATACAGTTAGGCTTGCCACATCTGAACATCTAATAAGTTCTTGTAGGAGATGAACAGTGCTCAACCAATGACCGTAAATGTAAATGCATGTAAGAAATCTTACCTACTAAGACTTTCTAATATAGCAGCTTCTGCTTCTGTGATAGAATCAGATCTGTCCTCGCTCTTCCCTGGATTGATTTGAGTGTATGGTAAAACATACTAGACCGAATTTTAGGAGAATATTTGCCATTGCAACTAGATGCTAACAATAGGAAAAATAATGTATCCTAGAAATATCTAACCAGGGGTTAAGTATAACCAGTTCAATATCTAGACAATCACTTACAAGATGTTAAGCAACTAGGAAAATTTGAAGTCTAAGAATAGGCAAGGGATTAAGAACCCCGAGAAAAGAACATCGGTACGAAACGAACTACTGGGATAGACAAACAAACTGGATATTTTATTTGACAAAATGATAAATCCAGTGCTAGATTCAGATCCCAAAAGGGGATTGATGACAGGAAATGACACTTCCATTTAGCTCGTTGCAAGTTTTCCCCTTCCAGAGGGCAAATCAAATACACGATGAATATATGACATGCAAGCATTACCACATATTACACCAAAAACAAGTGCTTGAATATCTAAAGCAAAATTTGTGCAGACAAAGAGACCATCAAAACATTTCAGTTCACTGATTGCTAAAGCCTGATGGCGCGACTCTTCCCGAAAGAGAGGCTATTCCTTGTTGCATGACTTGGAGTCTTGGTCATGATTATTCAAAGTGTTATGAATAGTAATAAGTATCCCACATTGGTTTAGTGTTCCTAGTTGTGATAGTTCTCTTACATATAAATATGTACTCTTTTCTCCAATATAAATACACCTTCCTACTTCTTCTCCTTCAATATGTTTTATATCTTTATTCTCTACATGGTATCAGAGCATGTTAGATACCTGATAATTTTTTCTACTGTACGTATTTATGAATAGTATTGTACGTATTTATGAATAGTACTTTACGTATTTATGAATAGTTTTTTTTTTTTTTCTATTCCTATAAGTATGCTCTGTGGTTGCAGCATTGTCTGATCTTCCACATCAGAAAATTTTGTTCTTATTTGTTTTCCTTCATCTCTCCGGCCGTCCTTCTCTCCGGCTGGCACTACTATTGCTGCTCGGGTCTCCCCGTCGCACAGCCTCCCTCCCTAGCTTTTGTTCTCAGCCACCGCTGCTGTCTATTCTCTATATAGGGTTTCAGTTTTCTAATCCTTTTACATCATGTCTGATTCAAAATCCGCTGCCCTAGGAACCACCATAAAATTGAATGGTTCCAATTATCTTCTCTGGTCTCGTGCCTTTCTATTGTTCTTAGGCTCTCAGAAAAAGAAAACACATGTTCTAAGTGATCCAGTTGCTTCTACGGATCTCAAATATGATGCCTGGAGTGCCGACGATTGTGCTGTCATGACTTGGCTTTTGAATAGTCTTGAAGACTCTGTTAGTAAGAATATCATGTTCTTAGAAACTGCTAAAGACATGTGGGATACATTGCGGCAGATGTATTCCAATGACAAGAACGTATCTCGTGTCTTCGAGTTATATGAGAAACTTTTCTCTCATACTCAGTCTGGCCAATCAGTTAATGACTATTTCTCTACACTCAAGGGACTTGCTGATGAAATTCTTGTTTATCATCCACTATCCTGTTCTGTCACTCAGCGGGCCACACAGTGGGAAGAGTTCATGGTTGCCAAATTCTTATCAGGTTTGGATGCTGATCTCCGACCAGTTCGTGACAGCCTGTTATCAAGTGATAATGTTCCATCATTATCCAATGCCTTATCTCGTGTGTTGCGGGTTTCCACTGGTCGTACCGATGATGCTACTTCACCTAATTCTTCTGCCATGGCTGCTCGCGGTCAGAATTATCATGTTAATGCCTCTTTTTCGCCCTCCAGCCAGGCTGTTCAGAATCAAAATTATGCTCACGGTCAAAATTCTTACGGTGGTCGTGGTCGTGGCCGTAGTGGTGAACGAGGTCGTGGCCGAGGTCGCGGTTCTGATCGTTATTGTGAGTATTGCCACCGAACCAACCACACTTCTGAAAATTGTTGGAAAACCTTTGGCAAACCAGGTCGGGCTCATACAGTTGTTCCTGATCCTCAGTCTTCCTCCAGTGATGATACGGTCTCGCTCTCACGGGCTCAATACGACAAACTGATCCAATCCATCAATTTGTCATCTGGTACTGCTCCATCAACTAGTGCAGCCTCTCCTATAGTTGCTTCTGCAGGTGCGTTTGCAGTGTCTCATGGTAAGTCTTGGTTGGTAGATTCTGGTGCCTCTGTCCATATTACTGGTACTAAATCTCTTTTGACATCTTTTACTCCTTCATCCTTACCTTCTGTCCGTGTCGCTGATGGCACCTATTCTTCGGTGACGGGGAGTGGTGTTGTCCGTCCTACTCCTCAATTAACTCTTAACAATGTCATGTTTGCTTCTAAATTTCCCGTTAGCTTATTATCGGTTAGTCAACTTACCAAAACTCACAATTGCTCTGTCACTTTTTTTCCTACCTTTGTTACCTTTCAGGACCTGCAGACGAAGAAGACGATTGGTGGAGGACATGAGCGTGACGGGGTTTACTACTTGGATTATGGTATTCCGGCACCTTCGCGTGCTCTCTCTGCCACCGTGACTCCATATCAGTGGCATTGTCGCCTTGGTCATCCGTCGCCGTCTAGTCTTCGCAGTTTAATTCCTACTTCGTCTGTTGAATTTCAATGTGAGTCTTGTGAGTTGGGCAAGCACCATCGCACATCTTTTCCTTCTAGAATTGATAAACGTAGTTCTTTTGCTTTTGAGCTTGTTCATTGTGATGTTTGGGGTCAGAGTCGAGTTGAGTCTAGAGGGGGTTTCAGATATTTTATGGTCTTGGTTGATGATTATTCGCGTATGACATGGGTGTATTTGCTCAAACAGAGAACTGGAGTCCCTACTATACTAAACTCTTTTTATCATGAAATAAAAACTCAATATTCTGTCGATTTGCGTATTCTTCGCACTGATAATGCTCTTGAATTCACTCAAAAATCTATTTCATCTTTTTGTGATTCTCGTGGCATAATTCATCAAACTTCCTGCTCACATACTTCCCAACAAAATGGAGTTGCAGAACGAAAACACCGTCATATTTTGGATGTTGCTCGTACTCTTATGTCTCATATGCGGGTTCCTAAGTGGTTATGGGGTGATGCTGTTCTTACGGCATGTTTTCTCATTAATAGAATGCCTTCTAGTGTGCTTCATGGAGATATTCCTTTTTCGTATCTTCATCCTGACAAACCTCTTTACCCTGTCCCTCCTCGCATTTTTGGGTGTGTTTGTTTTGTTCATGATCTAAGTCCTGGGTTAGATAAGTTATCTCCTCGTTCTATTAAGTGTGTTTTTCTCGGGTATTCTAGAACACAGAAAGGGTATAGATGTCTTGACCCTCTTACCAAACGTCACTATGTCTGTGCCGATGTCACCTTCTTTGAATCTCTTCCTTTTTTTCCTCATACTAGCACTACTTCTCAAAATAAGTTACAATCTGCTCCTTTGCCTATACCGGCGATAGTTTCTCCTCCTACTCAACCCTTACAAGTGTATACCCGTCGTCCTCGTCCCGCACCAGTTCCAGAGACTGTTGTTGAACCGGCCTCATGTTCTCCACCCGAGTTATCTTCTTCTGCAGATTCTGAGGATGACCAACCTGCCAACACAGATGACTTACCTATCGCTATACGCAAAGGTAAACGTACTTGTACCACTCGCCATCCAATGTCTAACTATGTCTCTTTTGCCTGTTTGAGTCTTTCTTTTCGGTCTTTTGCTCTTTCCCTTTTCTCTACAGATATTCCAACTTCTTACCTTGAGGCACTCAAACATCCGCATTGGAAGGCTGCTATGGATGAGGAGATGTGTGCCCTTTTATCTCGTGGCACTTGGGTTCTAGCAACTGCTCCTGTTTCTGCTGTTATTGTTTCTTGTCGTTGGGTGTTCACTATCAAGTTTCTTGCTGATGGTACCATTGATCGGTACAAAGCCCGCCTTGTAGCAAAAGGTTTTACACAGACTTATGGTGTGGATTACTTTGAGACATTCTCTCCCACCGCTCGTTTGAACTCCATTCGCATCTTGTTCTCCTTGGCTGTTAATCTTTCTTGGCCTATGTATCAGCTTGATGTGAAGAATGCTTTTCTCTATGGCGATATATCTCCAACTGTTTATATGGAGCAACCTCCTGGGTATGTTGCTCAGGGGGAGGATTCTACTAAGGTGTGTTGTCTTAAGAAGGCTATTTATGGTCTTAAGCAAAGTCCGAAGGCATGGTTTGACAAGTTTAGTAGTGTTCTCAGCAAAATTGGGTTTAAGCAATGCAAGTCTGACCACTCTGTTTTTGTGCGCCATCAAGCCTCTGGAATTGTCATTCTCGTTGTCTATGTCGATGACATCCTTATATCTGGGAGTGATGTACAAGGAATTGCTGATACAAAGGCATACTTGCAAGAACAATTCGTTATTAAGGATTTGGGACGTCCCAAGTACTTCTTGGGAATTGAAATTGCTCACAGCAAGTATGGAATTTCTCTGTCTCAGCAGAAGTATGCTACTGATTTACTTAAAGAAACCGGGTTGTTGGGAACGAAGCCGGTTGATACTCCTATGGATATTGACCCGAATGTCTGGGATGAGAGTGAAGATTTCTTGGAGGACAAAGCTAAGTACAGACGTCTTGTTGGGAAACTTATCTACTTGACAGTGACACGGCCTGATATTTCTTTTGCGGTTGGTTTGGTTAGTCGTTTCTTGGATAAGCCTAAACAAGTTCATTGGGAAGCTGCTATTCGAATTCTTCGATATATCAAGAAATCTCCGGGAAAAGGATTGTTCTTTAAAAAAAATGGTCATCTAAAAATTGAAGGGTACTCTGATGCTGATTATGCTGGCTCTAAAATTGATCGGAAATCGACATCTGGATACTGTACTTACTTGGGTGGAAATTTGATAACTTGGAGGAGCAAGAAACAACAAACAGTTGCTAGATCTTCAGCCGAGGCTGAGTATAGAGCTATGGCTCATACTGCAACTGAGATGATTGGTGTGAAGAATCTGCTTGGGGAATTAGGATTCACTTTCAATGAACCATTACCCATGCACTGTGATAACCAAGCAGCTATTTACATTGCTAACAATCCAGTTTTTCATGAACGGACTAAACATATTGAGGTTGACTGCCATTTCATTCGTGAGTGTGTATTGAACCAAACTATTTCTACTCCGTTCACTTCTTCGTCAGATCAAATTGCTGATATCTTCACTAAACCGTTGGGAGGCAAGCGTTTCTCTGAGTTGTGTATCAAGCTGGATATGATTAACATATATGCTCCAGCTTGAGGGGGAGTGTTATGAATAGTAATAAGTATCCCACATTGGTTTAGTGTTCCTAGTTGTGATAGTTCTCTTACATATAAATATGTACTCTTTTCTCCAATATAAATACACCTTCCTACTTCTTCTCCTTCAATATGTTTTATATCTTTATTCTCTACACAAAGAAATATGGAGCTTTATTCTGAATTCTTAATGGTTAAATAACGGTTTCCTTTTTAGCATTGCAGATGATTAATACATGCTCGGATCCGAATAGCACGTGCAATTATATATTAGACTTTGTGATTTTAAAAAAAAACCCTGCATAAACAAATCATAAGCATCAAAGCAGTGTCATTAGAAAGACTTGTTTATAGTGGATTATTGTTAACTGTTTATGGTCTCAAGAAGGACTTGAAACAGTGAAAGGCACTTTAACATAACACTTTTTTTTGGATAGTATAATTAATTCCCATTTTCTCCATACTCACGCAACAATTACGAATTTACAATCATGCCAAAGAACCACTTTAACTCTATAATATATGACAAACAGTCAAACATTCCTTTTTCCCTATGTGCACAGAGAGAGAGAGAGAGTCTTCACATACATGAATCGATAGTTTGATTGGAACACGCTTCAAGAAGCTCCTTGGTGCTAAGTGGAGTGTATCTATCACAAAGAAGCATGAAACTCTTATGGACATAAAGAAAGCGGGCCAAGCCACCAGCTAGCTATAATAGTTCTAGATGAGCTAAACACTCGAAGACGAATGCAATTAGAACAAAAAACACACTTAATACTTCTTTGTATTTTCACCTTTCTTATTTCTTTTCACCATAAAGCTATCAAAAGAGAAAGATTAAGGTTGAGTGTTCACATACCCAAGACCGACTGCTAATTCTCGAGCAATATTGTTGTTTATCTCTGTTGATTCTCCAACTAAGAAGATCGATGTTCCTTTCAGTAGTTGGGCAACTCCAGTAGTTAATGACTCCCATGATTCCACGATGTCATGCCATTTTAGTTCTGGATCTTGCTTTTTCAAGTTAACTACCAGTTGAGTGTCGTCTATATACCTGTTCAAGATGATAAATTCCTATTCAGCAATTATATACTTGTAGCCATTGGGGGTTCAGTTATCAATAGCAAATGCCAAATGCCAAATGCCAAATGCCAAATACCAAATACCAAATACCATATCGTTTCAGAAGGCTTTATCATTCCATATAGATTATTAGTATCCAAGAGAGTTTTCGTGAATCCAGAATACTGCACTTTGATTACCAAAGAGTTCTCACTTCCATCCACATAAACTTCCCCCGGACTTTTGCTTTCTTCCCCGAGTTCCAATCTCAACTCCACCTCGGATGAATCATCACAAAACTGCATTTAAGCATCACCCAAACATCACATCTGTCAAATTCAAATCTGAATGGCATTCATTGATTCGAGCTTTACAAAGAACTTTGCTAACAGACTTATTTAAAACTCAATTCTGAATTTTCTATATAATATACATGGAAAGTGTTCAGAGGAAAGGATAAGACACATAGGAAAAATATTTAGAACTGGACTTGCCACTTGAATATTGGGGAAGAATGCTGGCAAGATACAGTATTATTCCTTCTTCATTAACCCTATAAATCAGTTTCAATTCTTCTGGAAGGCAATAACAGCAACAAAAGATAACTCAAAATTATCCTGTTACACAATAAACATAGTATGATGATTTAGTTGTTAATATTAAGATTTAAACTTTCTGTTTGATTCTACTTCATGATATCCATTGAGGACATGCAGAACTACACCTCAATTTATGCAAAAGTCAATATAAACAATAACAGATGATCCAAAGCATGGTCAGTTGACAAACAAAAATGTTCCAGTTAGTGAAGTAAGCAACTCCAGAGTCCTCCTTGAAACATAATCGAGTAATGAATTGAGTAATTTTCTTAGTAGGGACAAGACAAGATCAGCCAAAAGAAGTAGCAATTTCAAGACTGCAGTATCTTGTTATATAAAATTCCTAGAAAAAGAAAACATTTTTTTTGGAGTTTAAGACACGTAATGGATTTGAATCTATAAAAGGTATAACCTTCCAAAATGTGAATTTGACCAATACAAACTTGAATTCTTAAAATTTGCAATGCCTAGATGGCCCCAGCAAGATTTGCAACTCTGCTACAAATTACTAGACAACAATTGGTAATATTAACCTTCTAAGCTGCACAAAATGTCATCCAAAGTTAATCATTCTACGCCCTATTAATTTGCAGAATTGCCCAAGTTACCCAACTACTGGAAACAGAATTTGGTTTCGTGATATTAAGTACCTCATACTGAGTTGCATTTGTGGAGATAATGGGGCTGATGCTACAGGGAGTTGTGGATGAGATTGAGGGCAATGAAACACGAGAAAAAGGAAAACAATGGCTTCGGAGTGACAAGAGATTTTGAGTAGAGAGACAAGTCTGACGAGAGAGAATTGGAGAGTGGAAGCTAAGTGTTGTGGCCATTCTTGTTGACAACAAGATAATACTAATATGGATGTTTTCTTGCACCCTATATATGCATCAATATCTCTCTCTCTCTCTCTCTCTCACTGTACTACTTTTGTTAGATATACTAAAATACACACTTATTAAATTACGTTTTTTCTATTTTTTTTTTAAATCCTTGAAAGCATGAAAAAAAAAATTAAAAAAAAATCCTTGAAAGCATGGAGTATAAAATAACTAAAATCAAATTTACATTTTTGGTTCTACAATGACATCAGTTAAAATTGAACAATAAATATTCTGTATAAAGAAATGCTTCAAAAATTGTAATGGTCGTTGGATAGTTATTTTTTAATTATTACTAGCATTGAATAGTATTCAGTTTCACTTTTTCTCAAAAAAAAATCTGTTTCACTTCTGTCAGATAGTAATATGCATTTTTTGTTGTTTTAATTTGTCCAATAGACTGTGCACGTTTGTTTTTTATCTTTACTTTTCTTAATTTATTCATAATTTTAGTGTTACGATTCCCCCAACATAATAAAAATAATTATTTAAGGCATGTTTGATAGCCATAGATAAAGTAAGATAGATAAATAATCATATCTTATTTAAGTGTTTGATAGTAATATTGATTAACAAGAAGGCCGGCATTAAGCGAGAGGCTCGCTTTTATATCACTGTTCCACTGAGAAATTTAATATTTATTCTCCCCTGGTATTATTTATCTAAGTTTTATTTGTCTAAGTTTTATTTATCACCCTTTATCTCAATTTATATATCAAAATACATTAATTTGCTAACATTTATTAAAACTCATGTCGTAACTACTACTCTTTATAGCAATGAATAAGCTCATATTTCTATTGCTTACTTTTTTGTAGGCATTGAGTAAATTCATCGTTTTGTTCTTATTTTTTATAGTTAGCGAGTAAACTCATCTTTATATGTAATATTTTTTCTATTCATAAAAAAGAGTCTCATTTAAAATGGACACGAGTTTTAATAAAATTATTATAAGCAAAATACAAGTATAATTTATAGGCATAGTGATGTGGATTAAATATAGGTGATAAGGTATGACCGTATGATGTGATGATTTAAAAAAGGGTTAAGTTGTAGATGCACCCCAGAAGTAGAGGCCTCTAGAGCATATACCCCCCATTCTCGACCTTGGATCAAATACTCCCCATAGTCTAAAAAATGGTGCAATTAAAATCAGGCCTCAAACGACCTTTTGCTTGCTTTTATTTTAATTTTTATTCCGCTGCGCATCGACCACTCCTTCCCCCACCACCGACAGTCCCTTCCTGTTCTAACCACCACCGCGCACCACTGGTATCGCTCCAACACAGTAAAGATATCTATCACATCCTCGTTGATATCCTCGGAAGCAACATAGAGTTCCCGTTCATGTGGGATTTCCTGACGGAGATGAAAAGCACCGAATCTTGTGAAATAACCCGAGAAATTTTTTGGATTGTTTTTAGGGCTTACAATAGGGCTAACTTACCGAATCTCGAATCCGAGTGTCAAGACATACAATATTTTGATGAGGGGCTGGGGCGAAATTGGCCAGTGCGGTCATATACAAAAATTGTTCAATGAAATGCTTCAATAAGGTTGTGCGGTGGATTTGCTCGCTTGGAATAGTGTTCTTGACGCTCTGCGCAAAACGGGGAAGCAGATGAAGCCTACGTGATTTTTCATAGTATGAGGAGCAAAGGGCTTGAGCACCATGCTTACTCGTATTCGATATTCATCCGCGCTTACTACGATGCAGATGATGTTCATTCGGTTTTTAAGATTCTTGACACGATGAAGAGGTACAATCTGGTGGCGAATGTGTTCACCTACAATTGTATAATCAAGAGGCTCGCTCTGCAAGAAGGGAGAGAAGCTGGAAGAGGCTTGCAGGTATTTTGAGATGATGATTGATGAAGGGATGTGTTGAGGAACAAGCTGATTGGGTTTAGATTCGCGGAGAAGACGAATACCGGTGGTGCGCACTTCTGGAGTGGAGCAATACCGGTGGTGTGCGGTGGTCGAAACGGCCGGTTGGGGGGGTTCGGTGGGCGGAGGAATAAAAATAAAAAATAAAGCAAACAGACGCTTAACGGTGGTCTAAGACTACCCACAGTCGTGACACTCACCCAACCCAACTTTACTCCACTTTTTAATAAAATATTCATTTCTCTCTCATCCACCTACGCAACCCACAACCTAACACAATTTTTACTCCCAATGGTGACACCAACCCAACCTACATATTTTTTCTTTTCACTTTATTTTTAAATTATCTTAATATCTAAAATAAAATATAAATATAAATTAAATATTTATTTATTATATTTAATAAATAAAATAAATATTTTTTTTAAAAAAATTGTAATTATACTATAATTAAACATTGTCCTATATTATAATTGATATTTAACTCAATCACAAAGGAAGATTACAAGAATTAAACATACAACTGAAATTAAATATATCAAAGTACAATACGTGAAATTTAAAAATACAATTAGAAAATGTAAATTACATATTTAATTGCCAGTGCCAAATTTTTCCCATACGTGCTCAATCAAATCACATTGAAGAGTTCTATGAGCTTCTCTATTGCGAAGTTGATCTCTATTAGTCATATAAGTAGACAAGCTCGCAATACGTTCAGTAGAATAGTGAAAATGTCCGCCATCTTCTGTTTGTACTCTTGTAGGTGTATCCATAAAAAATTCTGTTGGATCATAATAATTTTGGTAGGTATCTCGTTCATCCTCAACTATCATATTATGCATGATGATACAAGCCATCATAATTTTTCCCATCAAAACTTTGTCCCAAACAAGACAT
This sequence comes from Salvia miltiorrhiza, assembly GCF_028751815.1. Taxonomy (NCBI): domain Eukaryota; kingdom Viridiplantae; phylum Streptophyta; class Magnoliopsida; order Lamiales; family Lamiaceae; genus Salvia; species Salvia miltiorrhiza. The sequence continues at coordinate 39,774,596 of NC_080387.1, forward strand.
GGGCGTCGTAGAAATGCAAATCGAGCTTGTAGAACTCCAAATGCTCGCTCAACATCTTTTCTAACAGACTTTTGGTGTTGAGCGAACAACTTGTGTTTTCGGATCTGTGGGGAAGTAATTGACTTGACAAATACAGCCCATGAAGGTATATACCATCAGTTAAATAATATGCCCTATCATAATGACGACCATTCACTACGTAATTAACCTTTGGTGTTCGACCTTCTAAGACATCATTAAAAACAGGAGATCGATGGAGTACATTAATACCATTGCACGAACCTGGTGTTCCAAAGAACGCATGCCATATCCACAAGTCGTATGAAGCAATAGCTTCCAAAATGATCGTTGGTTTTCCACTTCTCCCAGTATATTGGCCGGCCCATGTATTAGGACAATTTTTCCACTCCCAATGCATGCAATCAATACTGCCAATCATGCCTGGGAAACCACGTTGTTCTCCAACATAGAGTAGCCTTGCCAAATCTTGTTCATTAGCCCTTCTAAGATACGTACCACCGAAGCCAGAAATAACACCTTCCACAAAATGAACTAAAGCATCTCTTGTGGAAGATGAACTCATTCGTAGATACTCATCGACAACATGGGAAGATGTGCCATATGCCAATACCCTCATGGCTCCAGTACATTTCTGCAATGATGAAAGACCTACTCTGCCGGTGGCATCTCGTCTCTGTTGAAAAAACTCATCATTAGCAGTAACAGCTTCCACTATTCGAATGAATAGCGGTTTCTGCATGCGAAATCTCCGCCGGAAGATTTCTGGAGTATACGTTGGGCTGTCACTGAAGTAGTCGTTGATTAAACGCTCTGCACCAAACTCACGTTCTCTATCACAATATCTCCTGTTGGCTGTTGGAATTTGATTTCCTACAATCAAATTATGATTGTTTATGATCATAGTTTGGATGATGCTATCAAATTGACGATTTTGTTGATAAACCCGTTCTTCCCATTCATCAAGTTCATTGGAATGGGAAACATCAGAACTTGAGTCTGAATCAACCGAAGAGTTTTCATTCACATACATATTTGTATGAGAAATGGAAAAATAATAGGGTAAATGTATACTTGAGTAAAGAGTGAGATGTGCTTGTATTTTATTGAGATGTGTTTCATCTGGTATTTATAGAATAATATTGAAAAGTGGGATAAGATAGCTAGATTTGAATTGATACGGTTGCATGTGATCTAGGCTGGCAAAAATGACATACGCATGTGTTTGGAAATAATGTTGTGTCAGAATGACATATGCATGTGAATCGGAAGAAATGACAAGTGCACGTGAATTGGAAGAAATGACAAGTGCATGTGAATTGGAAGAAATGACAAGTGCATGTGAATGCACTTAAAGCTTTGTCAGAATTGGTCAAATGTTTTGGGAAGCTAAACGGATCCAATGTTATTCAATTTTACATGAAATACACTTTTTCATTAATTAAACATAAAATAAGTACATAACACAATTTGCGAAAACTAAAATCAGACAAATAGAAAGCACGCAAATTAAAAGCACACAAATAAAAAGTACATAAACTAAAATTACATAGAAAGTACATGATTAAAATACATTCACTCTCCAAACACAATTTTAGTTAGTTGACGTTTCATCTCTTCGTCTTCTGGAGATAAGTGCTCTTTCGCCAACAATTGAAGCAACATATTCTCTTTCATCTTCATTGCATTTCTTTGCAACTTCTCGCGCTCCAGTTCGATTCGAGTCTTTATTAACTCAGCTTCGACATCTATAGTGAGTCTCATTGCATGAATTTCTACAGCAACAACAGATTCATGAGTACATTCAGATTGTGAGACCTTAACTTTACCTTTCCTTTTTGCCTTATCTCTTCCAGTGGGACGAGTCGCAATTGATTGTTCAGATGTTGGAGTTTCTGGATTAGAAGAGATAGAAAATCCCCCATCTTCTGAAGTCTTTGATCTTTTTGAACTGCCACCACTTTGCTGGTCATCAACATCTTCACTTTGACGATGAAAAACATGGGTGGTATCATGAACATTCCATTTGGGATGTTTACTCATAACTTCATTAAATACAACCAACTTGTTTCCACCTGCTTCGTAAATGGAATGAGCTTCTTTCTCAACATCATTGTCGCTCATTCCACTCCTTCTTCGAGCATTTGCTTCCCTACAAACAGCAACCCATTTGTTTCCATTTTTGTTAAGACGTTTCCAGCGACCTTTCATCGATTCAATGTTGCGTTCATTGAGCTCATTTGGATTTTCTGCTTGAGTGTTGTGATACAATTTATGAATACGTGCCCAAAGCGATTCTCCTCTTTGACTTTTTCCTCGAACGCTATCTTCGCTAGCATAGATCCAAGATGACATAAGGGTAACATCTTCTTTCACACACCAAGCTACATTTTTTACCCCTTTCTGATTTTTGTTTGGGCGTTGAACACCCATAAACAAATTACGAAAGACATTTTCTGGTGTGGAAATTCTTTGAGAGGTAGGAATTTGACTCAAATTTGGAGAAAATTGAGATTCATAAAATTGAGAATTTGGTCGATTTTCGAAATTTGGAAAAAAATGAGTCGAATAAGATGAAAATTTGCAGAATCTTGAGGGTTAGGATAATCTTGGGAGTTTTGATGATTTTGAGAATTTGGATAATAATAATTGGGATGATTTGGATCCATAATAGAAACAAAACGGTGAGGAAAAAATTCAACCAAATATGAAAAGAAGAAAGAGAAAGTTTTTGTTTGGATGTGAAAATGTAGTGACATTGGGCTCTATTTATAGAGCTAAAAATAATAAAAAAAAATTAATATAATTTTTATATATTTTTTTTATGCAGAAAAATCATTATTAAAATTTATCTACCATAAAATTTAATACACCAATAATAATTTGACAAGTGGCAACATCTACACAAAAGAAAGAGGGTGACCTGGGGGCGGCTGGCATCCCGGGTTATGGAAAAAGCATGACTTTGCATTTTTTTTTTTGCCAATCAATTTGTCTTATTCGGGTGACCCTCGCCGCGGGTCACCGTTGTGGATAGCCTAAGGTCTGAGTTTAATTCCATTATTTTTTGGACTATGGGGGAATATTTGATTCAAGGTCATGAATGAGGGTATACGCTCTAGGGCCTTCTACTTCAAGGGTGCATTTGCACTTTAACCCTTTAAAAAATGAAACGACACCTTTTTATGAAGAAAGAAAAGGGTAAATAGAATAGTCAATAACATATAGACATGTATATAAAATTTGAAATCAAGGTATTTGGCATGAGCGATATCCAATTAACCCTCACCCTTATGTCGTCATAAATGTATTATTAGTGGAGATTTTTCGTTCTTATACAAATATGTTTAAAATTAAGACTTGGCCTAAGTAGGTCTTGAATTCGAATTCCCTATGAGGCGATCTTAAAATTTTTTTATTTAATATTGTTAATTATCAAAAATAGACTTGGCCTAAGTAATACTTAGATAATTATTATACCGGCGTAAATTTATTGGTGGGGGTTGTTTGGTTGGATGTAGGGTTGTACACGAGCCAAGCTACTCGTGAGCTATTCGACGTTCGATTCGATAAAAGCTCGATCGGTAATTTAATGAGCAACTGTTTATCTAAACAAGCCAAGCTTGAGCATGACGATACTCGACTCGTTAGCTCGTGAGCAAACTCATTAAATGATTTATCTTAAAAACATAAGATTATTAATTGATTGTCGTATATTTTATACTATAATTAGTAATATTTGAATTAAGTATCTAATTAACATCATTTATTTACAAGAAAATAGTAAATATATTGCATTGTTGTGAATAAAATATCTTATAGTATATTTGAAAAATAGCTTATGTATTAGAAAAATAATAAAAATTTTAAATTTAAAAAATTCGATTAGGCTCGGTATTATATTCGACTCAATTAAAGCTCGATCGATAATTAAGCAAATAGCTCGTTTAGCTAAACAAGTCAAGCTTGAGCAAGACATTATTCAGCTCGAGTCGGCTCGATTACACCCCTAATTGGATGGGCACAATTAATCGATGTTCTTGAACGTAAAATTAATTTAAAATAATTTTAAATTAATTAAATCTCGAATAATTTAATACACGCCTAAAATATAAAATGAACACCGTCGCCTTGGCCTTGATAGTTGATCCGCCGCCACCTCTGCCGTATTCGTAACTTAGTTTTCTGCTCTGTTATATCTTCTTGTAAGAAGGGATTTACCAATTACCACTACTCCTACCTTTTCTGATTTCTCTCGCTGCTCCAAATTCTTCCTTGCCCTCGTCTCGTTTCACAACTTTGACTGCAGACATTGTGATGGGGAAAGAGGGGGAGCTTTGGGACGATTCTGCCCTAATTAAAGCCTTCGACCACGCCATTTCCAAATATAAGGCAACCCTCTATCATATATTTTACGCACGCGCTGATATCTGATATTTATTTTGGCTGTATTAATAATTTTCGTTTTCCAATCGGACTCTTCTGCAGATGATGCATGGAAAGGGTGGAGACAAGGCCATTATTAATACCGAGGAAAATTTACCAGGCGCTGGAGCTGATAATGGAAGCATTGAGAATGGCTCCAACACTGAGTGAGTCTGCATCTACTGATATCTACTTTGCGGTGTTTTATTTGTTGCATCTCTTCTTGGACTATGACGATGATAGTAGAAAAGCAGAAGATTTTAATTAAATATTGTTTTAGGGTTTAATGTGAAAAACTAGGGCATCAATTTGACGTATGGAGAAAAAACGGAAATCTTCGAGTTTTTGAAATGATTTAAGGGGGTGTTTGCCCTTGCTTATTTTAGGGAGCTTATAAGCTTCAAAAACTTATTAGATGTAATGTCTTAGAGTTTATAAGTCGTCAAAATGTGTAGATAATTGAGCTTATAAGTTAGAGAGAGAATTGTAAGTTTGTTAGAGAATTTTGAGTTAGAGAAAGAAAATTGAAGATAGAAGAAATTGTAAGTGTATGTACTGGAAAACAAACTATAGTAAGGTTATTTTTGTAAAATAATTGTTGTTTATAAGATTATGAAAAAATAGCATGGTGTTGAGGAATTTATTTTTTGGAGGGCTTATTTTTACAGCTTATAAGCTCCAACAACTTATAAGTTGTTTAGGAGCTTATTTTGCAAACATTTTTCAAGAGCTTGTAAGCTCCTACACAAGTTATAAGCTGTTTTAAGGAGCTTATAAGATGAGCCAAACATCCCTTAAGTTGGTTTCTACTAGTAGTACCAATTACGTATTAAGGAAAGGATTATGGCATTTTACCTCATCTTTTCTTATGCTGTTCCATATGGTGGGAGGGAACGTATGGCTATATGGATATAGAAAATGGGGGAGTTTAACGACATAATAAAGGGTTATGCCTCCACTGTTATGCTGAGCTATCTGTAATTATGGCTGATCTTAGCCTTATTAACTGCATGTTAGACAAGCTTCCCCCCTATAGACGGAATGTAAGATTATCAAGCTCCAAAATTATGTTGTCTATCGGTCATAGGCTATATGGCACAAAATATATTGTTATGGACTTGTTGAAAAAACCATACATACTCATTACTGAAAGTCTTTTAGGGCTTGTCCATCTGTAATTCAAAGGCTTTCCTTTAGTCCGATTGGAAGTTAAATCTGCCAAAAAAAATTGAAATAGATTCCACAGGGACATCATTGTTTTTCAGAATGGGTTTCTCTTATTAAGTGCAACATTTCCATACATGTTCTCGTAATGGAATTCTGAAAGCAGTGCGCTGAGTGCACCTTTGGAGGTGTAGGCGCAAGAAGATGGCAGGGCAGTCTGTTTAGGTGTTTTTATTTACCTTTCAGTTATTTGTTAGTCACTATTTTATCTATTAAGCAATTCTTTGAAAATGCTTTTGCTTGGGCCTGTCGAGTCCAGTTCAGTCTAGATTTAAATAGTGGGTTTTGCAGTTTGGTTTTTCATCCGATTGATCATAGATTATTGGAAAGCGATAGCTATGACAGGAATTCCTGTGAACCTCGGTTCAGGTGTTACTTCCTTTCTTGAACGGCCTTAACTCTATCAAATTCTGGTTCCTCAGTTTTTTGAACTTCGAACTTGCAGGTATATGCCCCATTGATTTTCTCTTTCAGGTGCCTAAACTGTAAAGTAAAGTTCTCCTCCTTAGTATGAGCATAATGCTTTTATAATTTCATGGCAAGGCATTTGAGAGCTATTTTCATCTATGACATACTGATGCTAACTTTCTTGTTATTTGTATGTTGATGAAGATTTGTCCAGAATGATGACAGCCATTTCAATGGGCTGGAAACCGCAACAAAAGTCGTGGAGACTGCAGAGATTTTAGTAAGCACAGAAGATTCTCCTTCGGAGTTGGGTTCTTCTGCACAATGTGTTGATATTTCCAATATTCAAGAGCGCCATGTTCCACCCACCAATGACATTTCTGCTACTACATCAGTTTCCCAAGGCGAACATACAGTCTCAACTGATTTAAAATATCAAAATGACACAACGTGCTATCTGGATGGTTCAGAAGAGTATAGCAAGTTGTTGAACAAATATTATGAGGTCGAGAATCAGAGGCAGCATATTCTGCAGCAACTTAACCAATACAGTAATTGGGATCATCAATATCCTTTTTCTAGTACATCCGCAACCCAAGAGTATCAAGCGTCTGTTCCCCAACCTTATGAAACTGTAGCTTGTAACTGTCCATATGGCTGTCAAAATTGGGTTGTTCCGTGCAATTCATCACCTGCTGCTTATTCTGGCAGTAAATATATTCATACTACCTGTCTTGCTAAAGGCTCTCCGGATGCGAATTCTGGGTTAAAAAAGGATCCTGATTTTGTTAATACGGCGATGGCTGCTGCTGAAAAGGCACTTTCATTAACAAAGGAAGCAAATAAAGGTGAGATGTCTATCTATGTTTTCATGTATCTCAACTTCTTTTCATTCTTAGATGTCTGATGCTTTTAATCGTTTTCATGTCTTGCTGTATCATTTTATATGCTTGGGACAATTAATCAAAATCATGTTATGGAAATATTCCTCCCAAAGTTGACTGTTCTATTCTTCTAAGAAGTGAACCGACACAAAAAATAGAAACTGTGGTATACTATCTTTTTTTGTATCGGCAGTTTAAGAATTTGATGAGTTTTGCATCAACTCTTATCACCTTTTCTTGTTATAAATTTGCAACCAAAGTGAACACACCCTTAGGAAGACATGTTTCTCTGTTTTACAAGCTTATAACCAATGTTGTAGCCATCTTAAGCAGTGTACTTTGTTCTCTATGGTGAATTTCAGGGACATTCGAAAGCAGGCAATCTCCTGAAAGCAAGTCTGCAACAGATCTTGATGTTGTTCTGAGTGCTTGGTACACTGCAGGCTTCTATACTGGAAAGTAAGAATATGCTAAACATTACATTAGATGCATCTTTAAAAGTTTAAACACCTAATTAGTGCTAATTATGTGTCATTGAAGCTTACATTGTCTTGTTTGTGATGTAGGTATGTTTCTGAGCAGTCTTCAGAGGGAAGTAAACAAGGTCAAGGCGTTTGAGGTTTGGAGTCTTATGATGTAATTTAAGCAACAGAAATCATGTCCTTTAAACAAGCATGAGGATATTGCACTTTGATGCATACTGTTTCTGCAGTCCAACCGTTTTGAAATTATTATTTTCATTTATTTTTTAGGGGCTCCATGATGAAATTATGGTCTGAAATAGATCATGGAAATCAGTTCAAAAGTACAAATCGATAAATAATGTGCGTCTCTCGTTGCATTACATTTAAGTTGATTAAAATACTTGTCCAAGGTTGCCTATGACAATGACTTAATCTTTTGTGTTGAAATGTGTTATTGTTAAAACAAAAAAAATAAAGATATGTATAGCTGAATTTAAAAAAAAAATCTAAATATGTTAAATAGGATTATATATGATTTAATGTTTCTTAAAGTAAATTTTATATATAATATGCTACTGCCTCCGTCCCACTCCAATAGGCTCGTTTTCTTTTTTGGGACGTTCCACTCCAATAGGCCCAGTCTAAAATTAGAAATAATTAGGGACTTCTTTATTATTATTTTATTTTTATTTAGTTTTATTTTAATTTTATTTTTTAAAAATAAAAAGTTACAAAAAATAATTATAAAGTGGATAATACGATAAAATAATTATTTTTCGTAAAATAAAATCCTTTCTTAAAATAAAAAATAAAAGTGGATAATTTTTCTTAAAATAAAATCCTTACGAATTATTTTTACTAAAATGAGATAAGGGAACCAAAGGTAATTAACAAAAATTAGGGATATACTTAAAAGGTTAAAATTGTGTGGGCCACACTATTTATCTATCAAAAATTGAGTTTCTTAATCTCCATGCCGAAAAGAATTGAGCCTATTGGGCTGGGACGGAGGGAGTATTATTCTACAATAAATATATGATGTCATATTAATATTTTTGTATATGTAAAATAAATAAAAATACATAACTTAAAAAATTAAAATACTAAAACTAAGAAAATAACGAAAATATTTTTTTTAAAACTAAGGTTTCTAGTTTAAATGAAAATATGGAGTATTACTTAAAAATACTCCCCCACCCCCCTCCCCCCCAAAAAAAAAGATAGTCCTAGACTAGTATTGAATAAAAATTTGGGGTCTACCATGTTATATTGAGAATAATATATTGGTTGGGTAAGTAGAACGGGACTATCTTTTTATTGACGTCCCAAAATAAAAAATTATGATTATTTTTCTTAGACGGAGGGAGTATCAAATTAAGGTCCTTTTATGATAAGGGTAAAATTTTAGAATAGCCAAAATGAATCATAAAACACAAATTATGGTCACTCATTGAAAAAACATAAATTTTGGCCATTTTTATAGCTTTGGGACGTTTTTGCCCTTAATTGGGCGGACTGGGTAGGATCAGGAGCGCGGGTCGCGTGCCGGGTAGGATCAGGCACGCGGGTCGGGTTAGGCACTTATGGCACTAATAGTGCCATAAGTGCCAACGATTTTTTTTTTACTCCCCCTGCCCTGTCTACCCCAGACCCCCGACCCCACCCACCCCCAAGCCAAAAAAATTTACTTTATTATTTTATTTTATGGCACTTATGACACTAATAGTGCCATAAGTGCCAACGAAAATCTAAAATAAAATAAAGTAAAATGGTCTTTTTAGCACTTATGGCACTATTAGTGCCATAAGTGCCAAACATGCAGAACAAATATAGAAACAACAGCATCATCTAAACCCTAAATGGAACATTTAAACCCTAAATGGATAATCTAAACCCTAAATGGAACATCTAAACCCTAAATGGATAATCTAAACCCTAAATGGAATATCTAAACCCTAGGGGAAGTGTTTGAAAAGTTCATTTTGGCTTGGGGGTGGGTGGGGGGGGGGTAGGGTCGGGGGTCAGGGGGTAGGCAGGGCAGTGGGAGTAAAAAAAAAATTATTGGCTTGGGGTGGGTGGTGGGGGGGTGGGTGGGGTCGGGGGTCTGGGGGGGTAGACAAGGCAGGGGAAGTAAAAAAAATAAAAAATTTGGCTTGGGGGTGGGTGGTGGGGGGGGAGGGGTGGGTGGGGTCGGGGGTCTGGGGGGTAGACAAGGCAGGGGAAGTAAAAAAAAAAAAAATTGGCTTGGAGGTGGGGTGGGTGGGGTCGGGGGTCTGGGGGGTGGACAAGGCAGGGGAAGTAAAAAAAAAAAAAAATTTGGCTTGGGGGGGTGGGTGGGGGGTGGGTGAGGTCGGGGGTCTGGGGGGGGTAGACAAGGCAGGGGAAGTAAAAAAAAAAAAATTGGCTTGGGGGTGGGTGGTGGGGGGGGGGTGGGGGGGGGTGGGTGGGGTCGGGGGTAGACAAGCAGGGGAAGTAAAAAAAAACAATTTTTTTTGGCTTGGGGGGGTGGGTGGGGTCGGGGGTATGGGGGGTAGACAAGGCATGAGTTAATCCCTAAATCTGGATCCGGGTCAAAGGAAGTTGTTGGATCTATTGGTTTAAAGGGTAGATTAGGTAGATCACATAAAAGATGGCCAAATATTGATATTTTAAATTTTGTGGACAAAATTTAAGTTTCAATCACCAATAGGGCCATCCGGCCCTATTGTTTCCTTATGATAATTTGTTTCACAATGTATATTATATATTTTATTCAAAACATAATTAAATGAAAAGGAACAAAATGTGCTCTATCTACCATATGTGAAAAAAGAAAAAGAAAAAAAATGAAAGTAGCAACTAATTGAGGGGCTAATGGATAACTAATTTGATTTTCATGAGATATTAAATTTTGCATAGATTATGACATTGATTTCTCCTTAATTTTCAAAATTGTCATTGCCATTGTTAAAATTATCCTAGGCACACATATTTTTGGTAATAAAATTTTGGAATAGTCAAAATGGATCATAAAACATAAATTATGGCCACTCATTGAAAAAACATAAATTTTGGCCATTTTTATAGCTTTGGGACGTTTTTGCCCTTAATTGGGCGGACTGGGTAGGGTCAGGAGCGCGGGTCGCGTGCCGGGTAGGATCAGGCACGCGGGTCGGGTTAGGCACTTATGGCACTATTAGTGCCATAAGTGCCAACGAAAATTTTTTTTTACTCCCCCTGCCCTGTCTACCCCCCAGACCCCCGACCCCACCCACCCCCAAGCCAAAAAAAAAAAAAAAATTACTCCCCCTAGATAAAAATAAATCAAATTTTACTTTTGTTATTTTATTTTATGGCACTAATAGTGCCATAAGTGCCAACGAAAATTCAAAATAAAATAAAGTAAAATAGTCTTTTTAGCACTTATGGCACTATTAGTGCCATAAGTGTCAAACATGCAGAACAAATATAGAAACAACAACATCATCTAAACCCTAAATGGAACATTTAAACCCTAAATGGATAATCTAAACCCTAAATAGAATATCTAAACCCTAGGGGAAGTGTTTAAAAAGTTCATTTTGGCTTGGGGGTGGGTGGGGTCGGGGGTCTGGGGGGTAGACATGGCAGGGGGAGTAAAAAAAAAATTCGTTGGCACTTACGGCACTAACAGTGCCATAAGTGCCTAACCCGACCCGCGTGCCTGATCCTACCCGGCACGCGACCCGCGCTCCTGACCCTACCCAGTCCGCCCAATTTGGGGTATATTAGGCATATGGCCTAATTAATGGCCATAATTTGTGTTTTTTCAATTAGTGGCCAAATATTGTGTTTGCATGTTCAATGTGGCCATTTGACACCATTGTTTCTTTTTGGTAATTATAACCTTTGTGTATTTTGCATGCATTTTAAAATATGTATTTAAAAATCATCTTTATTTAAAAACAATTTTTTATAATCCCAAAAATGAGTTAATAGAGGTTTGAGTGTAATGATAAAGAATGTTAGTAGTAAATCATTAATTGGGGGGGCGAGGATGATGCGGTAGCTGAAATGCACGACTAACCTGGCAGCTGCATAATTTTGCCAACCCCCAATCCCAATCCCAATCCCATACATATATATGGTTGAAAAAAACATAAAAATGAATAGAGATGGCGAGTGATGCATCTCTGAACAAAGGGGCGTGGAGTGTGGATGAAGATACGACTCTGGCCCAATACGTCGCCCTTCACGGCCCCAAGAGGTGGAAATCTGTGGCCATCAAATCAGGTTCCGATCGATTCTCATCATTTCTCATTTCCTTCTCAACATTGTTGAATGGGAGTTGTGGCATTGCAGGCCTCAACAGGTGCGGTAAGAGTTGCAGGTTGAGATGGCTCAACTATCTTAGACCTGATATCAAAAGAGGCAACTTCTCCGATGCTGAAGAGGACTTGATTCTTAGGTTACATAGGCTCCTAGGAAATAAGTTTGTGTTTCTCAACTTATTAACTAATTGGAAATTCCTGAGCATGTGTGTGTGCATTACTCATTTAGTATGTATGTATGTATGTATATGTAGGTGGTCGTTGATCGCCAAGAGAATCCCTGGGCGGACTGACAACGAGATCAAGAACTACTGGAATGCTCACTTGAGGAAGAAAGCCATGTTGATGGACAAGTTACCCGCAATCTCAACCGCAGCAATGAAGCAAAACAATATTTGGAATGAAACGGACGAAACCGGAGGCGACGATGAATCCTTGGACGTCTCTGCCTCTGGGTTGGATTGGGTTAAAAGTTTTCTTGAACTCGACGAGGATGAATGAACGATGCTGCAATTCATCACCAGCTGTAGACACTCAGTTTTAGCATACGGTACAGTATGTCACAATCCAATAATTAATGTTCAAGTAGAAGAATGGAAAGGGAATGAAATCAAATAAAAGAGTGAAATTGTAACAATAATCATTACTTTTATTGAGTGTTTGGTTTAACTTTGGAAATGAATCATTAATAAGAGATTCTCTTTCTTTGTTTCCCCTCTATTTTGAGGGGTAATAAATTGGGTGATTGCGTTACCCTCAAGTAAGGGTAATGATTATCTCATTATCCAAACCAAACAACAAGTAATGGATTCAATCACTTGATTCCCTTTCCAACTTCTAAAAACGATCAATTTTTGAGCTTAGTATTTTCAACTTTAATTTGTTTGTTATAGTGTATGCCTTACGATTTTGAGAAATTATTTAATTGTGATCTGTTTAAAATTTTCCAACAGCGAAAATATCACACTCCCACCAAATATAGTAATAGCGGTTCTTTTTAAAATTACACCATGAAATAATGACCGATCGCCATGAGCTAAAGCTTAATATATTCTATTAAAGGGAATTTCCAATAATAAGTAGCCCAATTGTCATGGGAACAATGATGTGATCAGAATTGCCATTAACAGTTGGTTCAACAATATCAATTTTCAAGAATCATTTGGATCACTTGTGACAAAAAAAAAGAAAAATCATCATTTCGATCACAACAATGTTCCAATAATAGATGAATTATCAACATTTGAAAATCCCTTTTAATGTAGAATGCATTTAACTTTAGTTTATAGCTGAAATTATGGCATTTCAAAACTAATCATAATTAAATAATTTTCAAAATTTAAAACAAAAATAAATCAAATTGAAGCTACAAAACTAAGTCACTAAAAGTTCGAAGCTATAATTAACCCTCAAATAAACCAAAATCCAAATTAATGCTGACGGGGGCAGACTGCAATGGATCATGGTCAACTGTATCAAAATTTCCGGTACAACAATGTTGCACGAAGAAGGTTTTCTATACAATCTTGCATTCTTTTTTACTATTCACTGTTTATCTCACTCTTCATAATAATACATATATATTTATATATAAGAAGTTCTCTAGAGAGCAAAAGCTCTTCTAAAAAGATTGAACATTGTAAGAAGCAGGAGCATCGCAACTATCCTTTTAGAAGCTAGCACCCTGAGATTTACCCTCAGACCATATCTTCTCATTAGTTGCAGTCCAGCCTCACACAGCCACATCACCCAAGAAAGAAAGCAAGAGAGAACCACTCTCATGGTTTCCTTGGTTCCATGCACGCGTTTTACGTCGCTCACAACCTCCAAATATGACCAACCGATGGCCTCTTGGTTCGGGTCAACCCGGTCTAGACCAACCTTCTCATTCAGCCAACCGGATATACTGACCAAAATGGAGGCTAGCCACGCAATCTCATCGCTGGAGGCGGGCCGCTTCATCCAGTCACCCTTGTATTTTATCTCGGTCCCTGTTTGGTTGCCAAAGCTTCTAGGCTTGAATATTTCTTCACGTGATTGATGTCTCAACTGAGGTGTTCCTGATGGAGATTTTGAGAGGGGACTACCAAACAATTGGCTTAACTGGGCTCTAATAGAGTCCAGACATTGCAGATTCTGAGAGAGATTGTTTCCAGATACTGACTGCAGTTCAGACTCAGCACGCAACAAAAATAGCTGCAAAATAGTAATCCTTCCAAGTTAATAAAGGACGTGAAGATGTAGATATCACCAAGAAGCTACATTCTTATGTATAAATCTAAACCTGAAGCAATTGTTGCCCACCATCTTCACCGTCTGCAAAAAGTCGTAAATCTTTATTCCAGTTCTCATGCAAAAAGGATCCATCTGCATCACTCTCACACAGGCCATCCTCCCAATCCTGAAAAGAACAGAAACTAATGATTTAGAGCATCTCCAATGGGAGATGCTTAAGGGGTTGCTTAAATGGTGGTCCCCACCTTAGCACCTCCCCTCTCCAATGCAAAGGTGCTTAAATCCCCATTTCCATTTAATCCTATTTCTACATTTCTATTTTAAATTTGAAATTTTCATTTTTAATAAAATTAAACATTACATTAAAAATAAAAATTACATAATTTAAATAATTAAAAATAAAATCCAGCCCAAACCCTAATAGCCCAACTGAAAGAAAATCAGCCCAACAGCTCCTCAGGCCCAACTCCCCAGCCCTCAAACCCCTTTCTCCTTCTTCTCCCAACATATGCCGCTCAACACACACAAACCTCTCTCAGCTCTCAAAGTTCAGACGGAAATCACGCGTCCCCAGCACGCACTCCCCATCTCCCCCCCTTCGCCTCGGTTCTCCGCCAAGCATCGGGGACGCACCACCGCGGTGCGCCCCATTCGGCGGGTCGATCCGGATGCTCTTAGGAACAAGTCTAAGAAATATAACACCAAGTTCCAACATATACCAGCAGTAGCATATAAATGCCAGGGAATTAGGAGACAATCTACAATATTCCACTTGCCACTATTAGTTCAACAATTTCCTTTATTCACTATTATAAGGGAAACTAGAGATTTAATAAATTGTAGAATATACGGATATCATGCCTGTTCAATAGATGTAAATGGAGCAGGGTTGTTGAAACCAGGAAACTACCCGGATAAGGCTTTTTAGGGTCCGCAGACCTGTTCTACTATTTTATTAACAATAACATCATAAGCTCTATAAATTAACACCAAGAAGAACAGCCTTTCAGTAGGACAAACAAGGGCAGAATATATCAAATAATTCCAACATCACAGGCAAAGCTCTTTTCATTATGAGGTAGTATAACTACAATTGCAGTGAAATATTTTTAGGAAGATGACATAGCAATTTAGAGAGAAGAAAAAAACTGCACGAAAGAGACAGACAAACAAATGGAATACCTGCAACTGTTGGCGTATTGTTGGAATATATTTGTTCAATCCAGTAAGTATCGATTTAGAAGGTTCAGCAGCAGCTTTTGAATGAAAAACACTGTCGACATTCTTTATCAGATCCACAAGCTCAACAGATGAAGTTAAGATATTAATTACCTGCATTAATTCACAATACATGAAAATCTCAGCATGGCAAATGAGCCAAGAGTCCAACATAAGTCCATAAACCTCAACTGTTGGACTAGTTATACTTCAACAATTCAAAAGTAAATAAATAATTACTCCCTCCATCCCCCAAATAACTTCCTAGGAGGGAGGGGCACGAGTTTAAAGACGAAAAGGTGAAAAGTAACGACAAATGAGGTATTGGGAATGGTGAAAAGGTGAAAAGTAAGGGTAAATGGAGTATTATCAGTGGTGGGGTATAATCCAAAAATAGAAATCGAAGGTTTTTTGGGGACGGCCCAAAAAGGAAAGTTAGAAAGTTATTTTACGGACGGAGGGAGTATCTAAGTCAAACAAAAAGTCAGCGCTTAATAATGTGTACAAATAAAAGAATATATCAGTTATTTTTTGGGGTAAAAAAACACTCCAACATTATTCAAAAATTCCCTTGGGAAGATAAATGATTTTTAAGAAAAATATAAAACAATCAGCAGATCCCACTTGGTCACTTCATAAGTTTAAGATATCAAAAGAACCAAGTTTAGATTTTATTTTTGTTTTAAAGTGCCAGAAATGGTGGCACCACATGGATGGGAACAGTCGCTAATATCAAGTTATCTATCCATTCTAAAATAGGACTCATTGAGCATATATATGATAGTGTCATAGACTCATAGTGCACACATCAAATAAAATGAGTCAGAAAAGATGCAAACAGAAAATGCAGGCAATCGCAATGCTAGGATTGAGTCAATAAACATAAGCCCCGTACAGCGCTAAAGTTAAGCCTCACTCTCGATCTCATGACTAGATGGTGTTCTGATCAGAGAAGGCATTGAAGTTAACAGCTTATCACATGTACTGACACATAGCCCATCTACAATGTTAATAGCTTATGCAAGCATACAGACGTGTGCAGCATCATGGAGAGAGAGAATAACAAAATCAGTGAAATAATAACAGCATCATGTGTTCAGATAACATCTGTGAGCACTGAATTAACAAGCAGAAAATACAATATTCACGGTCTCAGGCACATAGCAGTTGATACATTACAAAAACATAAAACAACATTCATCCAGTTAGTTCGTGCATGTAAGAACTACAACGAGGAAGAAACCACAGTAGAACTCAAAGGTTTATATATAAAGTCATACTCCATGTAGCCAAGACCCATTTTCAGAGCATTCTCCTTTGTTAAAAGATGCAAATGCCTCATCCTAGCTCATCCTGTCAGACCTTTTTCAAAAAGTGTAACTGCCCTGCCCCAGACATGGCTCCTTGAAGATTTTATTAAATACCCAGGGAGATTATGCTCCATCAAGACCATCATAGCAGACTAAGACTATGAAGACAGTCTTCTAAAGCAGAAAAATGAAGCCTCATTTCCCACAGGCCTATTTAATTCCAGAAGCATGCTCAAATCTCCCTACATGCACTTTAAAAGTTTTGGACACTCAAATGAGAACGGTCTATGCGTTTATGCTTTCTACCGCACCAGAAACTTGGGACTAATAAGAGTTAGAAAATACTGAAGATGCAAAGATAAATTATTACTTGTGAGATTAAACATTAATGTAAATATGATGAATCCCAGGAGAAGGGTTACAAGATTCAAAACAGATACTCTCTCCGTCTCACAAAAACATGAACATTTGTAAGTGGCATAGGTTTTAAGAAATATTAGATAAAAGTGTATTATGAGTGAAAAATGGGTCCCACTTTATGAAAAGCAGAGATGAAAAAGTAAAGGGATTGTGGTGGGGTAGTGTCCCAAAATAGAAATGTTCATGTTTTTGTGAGACGCCCCAAAATGGAAAAATGTTCATATTTTTGTGAGACGGAAGGAGTACTATTTTAATAGCCAAAAGCTTTGAAATGTGGCATAAAGAAGTGCAACTTCAGGGTAAAAAGATAAGCAACAAGGAAATCACCAGTTGTCAGGCGAGTTGCTCTAGAAGATTTAAACAACAAACTTAAAAAGTAACAAGTTGAGGTCTGAGGGGTACAGCATGTAATAAAGAGAAAGATAAGTTGGCAGAAAAGATAATTGAGTACAACTTCAGGCAGGTGATACCTAGGGTGTAAGAAAGTTATAACTTGAACTACAACAAGGATCCAAGGAATGTTGCTAAGAGAAGTTTCCAATACATATAGATGCAACCATGGAATAATCACTACCCATATTATAGGAAGGATAGTGTGAGACTGAGACATGAGGACAAAAGGGGAAGAGAAAACTTATTTGAAGGTGACAGAGAAGTGTAAAGCTGGCTGGGCGTAATGGTAAAGGATTTAAAACATTAGCAAGACCAAGGTTGTGACAAGCTGCCTCTTCACTAACTGGTCTGGCATCTATGATTTATTAGTTTCGAGCAATCCCCATACTTAAGAACAAGATAGATCCAGGAGAGAGAGAGAGAGAAGAATTACCAGGTGTAACAAGTTGTAACACAAGCAGTAAATACAAAGATAAAAGGTGGGAAGTTCGTGATGCAAAATCAAGATGTAACTGACCTTAGCAACCATCTGAACAATTATTTCTGCATCTGTATGGAGAAATTTGTGAGCAAATCCAATAAAATGCATGACCAATGAGCTATAGAACAGATAGTTGTCCAGTACAAATCCCTGCCAAGAGGATGCATATCCAGGAGTTGATGATTTATTGATGCAGTTTTCTGAGCTTAAAGTTGGCAGTCCTAAAGTCTCATTGAGATCAGCAAACTCTTTGAAGCTAATTAACCAAGGTTCCATGTAATTGACCCAGAGAGAAAATGCTTGGGATGCATTTTTTATAGAGGATTCCACAGGACAAAATAGAAATGTTCTCAATATATATCTGTACAATGGCCTTTGAATCATCAAGTTCCATGATCCACTAGAATTTACAGTTAGAGCAGCATCCCTTGTCTTTGCAACATCATACGAACCAGAAACTCTCCACCCAGGACTTCTGACATCAGACTCATCTGGCCCATCCATAGCTACTAGCGAAGTCATATTTAAATACTTAACGAAAACATTAATCTCATCACCCAGTCCTGATGTAGGAGGGGTCTCTCCAAGAACAGACCTAAAAGGGAAAGTAACACCATTTGCCTTGCACAAGCCTGTAGGCAAGGGTGAAAAGTCACTATCGACCAGCCAAAAATGGATCATTGTACTAATTACAAACTCAGCTCGCTCCACTGCAGAACTATCATAACCCGGAGAATAATGAAGCAGGGAACTGCGGTAAGGCTGCACATACAGATCTTGGGAAGGCACAAAAGTATGAAGATACACATATAGTAGCCGTATGTACAAATTACCCTCCGTCTTCTTTTCTGTTTCCCGTTTAGTACTTGAAAGGCCGGGTATTGAATAAGACCAATTCTCCAACCGAAACTTTTTTGTTCTCTGAACCTTCACTGTCTCAGAACCCTCACTGTTACCTCTACAAACAGGGTAATAAGCAAACCAAAATAAGTAATACTCCAAAACATTCAGTTGAACCTGATATGGAGTGCCCTTGATTGGATCTCCCTTAATTCTGTTCCTAAACAGAGGGCACAAATCAGTCAAAATCCTACAATCTTGCTCAGTTTGAAGCATGTAACGAACCCACTCTGGTAATCTTTCATTGGGGAAGACATATTTAACTAGAGAAAGCCGATCAACTCCTGAGATTGAAGACAACAGCAATCCATTTGGAGATAGAAGGCTGAAGATTCTACCTACAACCAATAAATCCGAACATAACTAATATCAGTAATATAGATGCAGAAAACAGCAAATAAGTCATATCAACAGATAAAATGTAGAAGGCTAGTGTACTCACGCACACGCTCTAACTTATAACAAACTTTTCTAACATGGAACAGACAAAATTTAAAACCCGAAGCAGAGTTTAAAAGTAAAGAAGAAACAAAACATCGACTAAATTCCAACATATTTTGTTTAATATAATTCCAGAAACATAGAAGGAAATTTCATTTAAGAGGATGAACCGCACATTATGTCCATATAGCTGTGGTTTTGGCAATTGTCAATTAGTAATACAATACAGTAATTTTTAAAATCAACAAACAATATCAAAGAGTCCCTGAATTTAAGTGGCTGATGCTGTTAGGAAGAGAGGGGGGGGGGGGGATACCAGCTGAAAAGCAAAAACAGGTTTAAAGTAGAGGAAAACAAACTCACTTATAAAAAAAATGATTCAACAGTTCATACCAACAGGAAAAATTAGCTAGGCAAATTAAGAACTCCAGAAGTTTCTGTAGACGGATCAAATGGGAGGAGACTTAAATTAGCAACTAGAGCTTGTGCACATTAAGCGTTTACTGTGTTGCAATTAGACAATACATAAAAGCTTGACGACAAATCTATGAAATCGAGGAAACGAGAGTCCTCCAACAAATTCGGAGCCGAAATCCACGAGTGTTGGCAGTAACCATACCTGAAAGCTCAGTATCGTGTACGGAAGTAGCAACGTCTATCCAGCCGCTGGACGGAGGGCGTTTGGTGGTTGCAGAAGGAGGCGATGAGTCATCGAAGCCGAAGATTCTGCAAATTAGGGCAGGGAAAGTGAGGGAGAAGAACCAGCGCTGCTGGTCGGGGGCGTGCTTCCGGAGGAAGGACTCTACGGCGGCGCAGGCGGAGGCGATCTGCGGCTGAGAAACGGCGGCGGAGACGGTGGAGGCGAGCTCGGTGGCCTTGGCCTGAGTGTCCGTAGCGTAAGAGTGAGGAATCATTAGGTCGGTGTGAGAGCGAGAAATGTAAATGTGTAGGGCTAGAGAGAGAGGCAGAGGTTAATGGAGATTTTGAATGGGGGAAGAGGCAAATGGCGCGTTGTTAAGTAGCGTAGGTGAGAAATGGAGATAACTACGTGGCTGTGCGGAACGTATGATGTGATGGTGGGGCCCCACTGATGGGTGGAGTGACCGAGAAGATGAAATTCCAATTTCCAACTTCTCTTTTTTTTTTTTTTTTTTTTAATTTACAATATTAAATAAAGAAATTAAAATGCATCACATCACATGAGACTTGAACTCAAGACCTTTAGCCTTAGCAATTAATCCCTTATCGTTTGGCCAACACACTCACACTTGACAAACATAATTTTCGTACCCCAATTCCACATGATTTGTTGTCATTTCCCTTCATGTTTTGCTTGTGAATGTTTGTTTGTGCCCTAATATTTAATTTTATGAAAATTTGATGCATTGGTGTAGTTTTGGAGTGATTTCAGGGAAAATCAAGGATTAATTGGAGGATTTTGAAGACATGAGATTGAAGTACATCAGATTGAAGTACATCTCGAGAGGAATCCGTGAGCGCAAACGGCGACCAAATCGGAGTTCGGACGAGAGAGAACGGAGCCGAACGAGCGGACTCCGCATGAAGCCCAGTACCCCGCGGTCCCGGGCCCCTGCTCCAGAAGTGCCAGAACGCACGGTTCGGGCCGCGACCACGGGCCCGACCGCGGGCCCCTCCAACAGCTTCCCCACGGTCCTGTACCGCGGTCACGGCCGTGACCACGGCCAAAAGGCGGAATTGCTCATTTTGTGGGGGCCCTAGAGGGATTTTAAGCTCATATACTCTTTCAACCTTCAATTTAGGGGGATTCATCACATTCTCTACCATTCTTCACCTCTCCAAACCCTAGCCTCCAATTTTCTTCTCCAACCCATCATTTTCTTCTACCATTTTCTCTCTTCCACACATTAGAACAACGCCAAAATCAAAGAAAGAAGGGGAAGACTTGGAAAGGAACTCATCAAAACTACATGATTGAAGATCAAGATTATAGGATTTGTCTATGAATCTCTATCTCTCTATATCTTTATTTATGTTTTCTTATGACTTGAGATTTGCTTTTATTATGAATATGATTGGCTAAAATCTCTTATCCTAGGGATTATATTAGATGGATTTGTAATGGATTAATTTCTTTGTTCAATATATATCTTGATTGTGTTTATTGTTATATTTTCAAGCCCTAGATTTATCTCTTGTATGCAGTGACGTAGCCAGGATTTTATTTTAGGGGGGGCCAATATATAATAATTTTAATTATAATTAATTAATTAATTAAAATTTATAATAAATAGTGTTATAATAATTTTTGAAATATTTATATATGACTATCACATGTCCTAATAACTTACATGTTTAAAATTATAAATATTTAATAAAACTTGATTCATTTACCCAACACGTACTAATATTCACATAAAAAATTGTTTACTAATAAGTTGTTACAAATAAAATATGAGGTGGGAATATCTAATTAAATTATATTACTCCGTCCATCCCGGCTTTTGGTATCCAGTTGAGAACGGCACGGGTTTTAATAAAGTGATTGATGAGTTGTGAGTGGAATAAGGGTCCCACATTTTATGTGAGAGTTATAATAATTAAAGTGGAGTAAGAGCCCCACCTACTTTTACCAAAAATAGAAATGGATACTAAAATATGGGACGACCAAAAAAGGAAAGTTGGATACTAAAAGCTGGGACGGAGAGAGTAATAACTAAGATTTTAATAATCACACAATAATAAAAATTGAATATTTGAAAAAGCTCAAACACACAAGCTATTATATAAAAAAAATCATAGAGAATTCAAGATACAAAAATAAATTACGAGTGTGTTTGTAAAGGATTCTACATTTAAACTCAAATTTTATATTTTTATAAGTCCACTACAAAAAATTACCCTATAAAAAAAATTAATTTAATCTCACCTAATAGATAAAGAAAAATAAACAAAAAGATATGAAATAATAATAAAATTACAATATATAATACTATAAGGGAAAATTATAGTATATAATATTAATCAAAATGAATTCTCAATTAAATAATTAATAAAAAAATACATACTATATATATACTATTTTTTTTAAAAAATCCAGTGGGGCCCAGTGCCCCCACTGGACCCCCTGGCTACGTCACTGCTTGTATGATTGGTTGGCCACCTTTTGTGCATTTCTAATTTGTGATTTGAATCGAGAGATGACAATTACAATAGATTAGGAGTTTGAAATATATCATTTCAATAAATCGGGAGGTTGAGAGTTGGGTGAGGGTTGTTGATCTTTTGTGCTCCTGGGAGTTATAGGTTAGAAATTGACCGGGACGGCAATTATGACCCGTAATCTACTGTTTTAGTCGTCCGGGAGGGGGCTAAAACCAGTGGGGAGATCGCCCTAGATAAGTAGACCATATCAAAATTAATATTGATGTAGATTGAAATTCATTACGATCCATCGAAATCTAGTCCCTGGGATAACTTTCCTTTGAGTCAATCCCCAATTTATTAATTAAGTTTATGTTATTGTTATTTATTTTGCTTGCTTTAATTTAGCTTTGTTTTAGTTATAAACATCTTTTGAATTTTGGTTGTCTAAATAGATTGAAAACAACTTATTAATAGTATTTTGAAATTTGAATTCACCAATCCTTCTGGGATACGACCTTGCTTCCACTTATTGCAACTACACTGTACACTTGCGGCGTAGCGAAAATAATTAGCGAACAACACTCCCAATCCAATGGGCCAAAACGTGTAGGGCGGGGAAGCCGACTTCTAAATGCTTGGCTGTGCAATGATCAAACATTTTTTACGACTCGAATTCTCGTACAATCTATATCTATTTAGTGCATGTTTGGTTGTAAAGTTGGGTTTATGTTTAGTTAGAAAAATTAAAGGGCCCAAAATTACTAAAGCTAGTTTAGTAATATGTAATTGTGTTTGATAGTTAGGGCATGTTTGATTTCCTAGTTTAGTCCTAAATAGATTAGTTATCTAGTCTAATAGTGGTGATTGGTATTTTTTTTAAAACACTTATCGGCCCTACACTAATAGAAGGCCCGTCCTTTTTCTCCTGTAGCCTTTTGGGTAATTAATCCTTCCACTGATGTCCGATTATTTGACTTGAAATGAACAGTATTAATTACTTAATCACATTTTCTCACTTTTGCCCTCATTTTCGATATCTACATCTGTTACTCAGGCATTCTTTTTTCTTTCCAGAAGCGCCGATTCACGATTCCTTCTTTGTGTGGAGAACGAAACCATTGATCGTCGTCGAAGCTCCGATTCGCAAGATTGCTGCACCCCTCTCGCATTCCAAACACGATTCAAGGTTGTATATTTCTGGTCGAGAAATACTGGTCGTCGGGCCGGACGCGTCCGTCTAGGGTTTTAAATCTGCCCCTAATTTATATTCAAGGTTAATTTATGTCTCCACTTTGGTTTTCTTGTTGATGGTGCGTGCGTGTTCTTACCAGTTTTATTTGAATCAAAACTAGAAAAAAGTCAGATGATGTTTCCTTTTCCTTTCTTTTTCTATTTATTTGTCTCATCATAAGCTCATTATTCTCTCTTTGTTTCACTATTAATTTTGAATTGATTTTTTCAATTTCATCAATTGAAAAGGGTGTTTTTATTGGTTTTGAATCATGGTATACATTATTCTTTCAATTCTTTAGATATATACATGGTGTATAAGTGAGTTTTGAACTATACTGTTGATATGATTAATTTGTTCACGGTGTTTTATATCATGTATGAAATTTGGTTTTATATCCATGGGAAATAATGCATAAGAGAGTGAATTTAAATGATGAAAGTAAATTCTGTTTTGTGATTTTTTTTTTATTTTTTTGTTGTTGCTGTCATTACTTTGATATCAGTTTTTTGGTGTGATACAATGCACTGCTTATGAGAATTATCTGCTATTATTGGCATTGCTTCCTATAGCTAAGAGTATATTATTTTACTTCCAATTATATGCAGAATTTTGTATACCTATCCATCCACAGTAGCCAATGACGCGCACTCGTAGAGATGTTGAAATTGTCCTATTGATACAGGAGATTGTTCATCAGTTTTTGATGCAAATGATATGTGTAATTGCAATTCTAACTAGATTGAACTATCGAAAGAGAAAGCGTAGTAATATAGCTAATACATATTCTTTGATCCAAAGAATACCAGACCAAATTAAGCACTTGAACAGAATGGTAGGACTTACTGACATTGATTGCATGGCAAATCTTCGCATGGATCGAAACACTTTCGGTAGATTATGTCTTTTATTGCGACAGTTAGGGGGTTTGACTGATGGGAGATTTGTTAGTGTAGAAGAGCAAGTCGCAATGTTTATATCTATTTTGGCACATCACCAAAAAAATAGAATAATTGGGTTTAATTTCTCGCGGTCCAGCCAAACAATATCCCATTACCTCCATGTTGTTTTAAAAGGTATTTTGAAATTACATGGGATATTCTTGGCCAAACCACAGCCTGTCCCAGAAGACAGCAATGACCCAAGATGGAAGTGGTTTAAGGTATCTCGTTCTAATGTTCTTTAATAGTTATGTTTAGTTTAATGTAGGCTAAATTGACTCTGTCTCTTGTTGTGTATAGGGTTGCTTAGGAGCATTGGATGGCACATACATTAATATTGTAGTGCCAAACGTAGACAAGCCGAGGTATAGGTCAAGAAAGGGTACCATTTGTACGAATACACTAGCCGTATGTGACAGAAATATGAAGTTTGTTTACATATTAACTGGTTGGGAGGGATCAGCTGCTGACTCTCGGGTTTTAAGAGATGCTATCAACCGAGTGCACGGACTCAAAGTTCCAAGAGGTATATATACTTATGTAAATTGTTAATTAACGCATCTTTGTTATCATTTGTGGAGGACATATACGCTAACTAGGCCTTATGGTGTGTTTGTGTTTGTTATTCTTTAGGAAATTACTATTTATGTGATAACGGTTACGCGAATAGCGAAGGGTTTTTGTCTCCATACAAAGGTGTTAGGTATCACCTTAAGGAGTGGGGTCCTGAATCTGTGAGACCTCAAAACGCCAAGGAAATGTTCAATATGAGGCACACTAAAGCTAGAAATGTGATTGAGCGTGCATTCGGACTCATGAAGATGCGATGGGCGATACTTCGGAGTGCGTCGTATTATCCTGTCCATGTTCATAATAGGCTGGTTATGTGCTGTTTTCTACTGCACAATTTCATTCGTTCAGAAATGGTGCATGATCCACTTGAAGCACTGGTTGATAGACAGCCTGGTGCAGATGCCTATGAAGAGCATGGAGACGAAGATGATGGTTTTGTTGATGCTATTCAAACGTCTCCCCAGTGGAATCGCGCTAGAGATGCAATCGCTGAAGCAATGTGGAGACAGCCTTGATCAGCTTTAAGGAGACATTAGTACTATATTGTGCTTAGTTTATGCATAATAAGGTGTGTTTGTGTTGTCATAAGTGAACAAGTGGATTATGTTTTGCAAACATGTGTTTAGCTGGATTCTAACTTATTTACCTTTTGCCCATGTTTTTTGGTGGCTGCAATTATGTGATTGTGATTATTGGCCTTGTTTAAAGCTTTGTTTCCAATTGTATAGTTTATTTTTGGCTGATTTAAGAGCTCAATGAATAAATCAGCGGGAGCTCAATTGTATAATTTATTTTTTGGCTGATTTGTCAAGCTTCCTGTTTTAGTCAAAAACCAGCATGGGCTATCACTTCTCTATCTTTCAAAAACGTGCTGTCATGCATTGAAATTTTCCTTTATCTGCAACTTGGTTGAAAAGAGTGTGTTTTGTCATTTCTACGCAGTGAACTTGATAAACAAGGATGTCTTCCTCGCGTGGGGACCAAATACGTCTGGTCTTATCGGTTTTGTTAGCCTTGCCTCCATCTCCGCCACTAGCTGTATCCAAATCTCACGAAAATGCGCAGCACAAGTATTAGATAATCTACAAATATATGATTTTTCTAACAAATTAAAAAGCTACATCAACGAAACAACGATTTTCTGTACTAGACCACAATGTTAGGGTAAAACTGATAAATTTGACAAAGTACAGAATCGATCGTTTCGCTTAACAAATCGAGGTCAATTAGCATAAACAAGTGATAAATGGACGATTATTATGAAGCAAAAATATCGTAAAGGAAATCTACATACCTTCTTGGGTAGAACTCATGTCGAACGAAATCGAGAGCACCGGTGCCAAATTTCCAGAGGAGAGTAGTAGGGATGTGAGCGATTTTGGTAAACTTCAACAATTTCGCTGCTTGAAAATGGGGTCACGCAGAGATTAGAGCCATAGCTTGAGGAAGATGGAGAAATTGGGAAAACCCGCCAGATTGTTCATCTGCGTGAAACTAGTTTTGATTTGGTAAATGGAAAGGTGATTTGATAAGTGATAGGCACTCTTGTAATTTTTTTATTTTATTAAGGGCATTTTTGTAAAACTGTATATTAGTCTTCAAGTTAAACAAGGAAACCAAACTGTGCTTGTGTGTTATCTAAGTTTTTAATATTACATATCAATCACCTAAAATATAATACTAATCTACTAGAGCCATACTAATTATCTCAAGTTTAATTAACTAAAGTTAATTTGAGATGGAAATCAAACATGCCCTTAAGATACACCACACTAGTTTAACTAGTCGGTATATATATATATATATATATATATATATATATATATATATATATATATATATATATCTTAAAAATAGAATTTCAAATATGATTTAGATTTATTAAATTTTTAATATGTTTTTGTATGAATTTTATTATTATTATTATTATTAAATTTAATATTCCCTCCGTCCACTAATTCAAGACCTTCTTTCCTTTTTGGTCCGTCCACCAACTCAAGGCCTATCTATTTTTAGTAAGTTTTTATTCATATTTTAATTGGTGGGTCCCAATAAACAATACATTTTTTCTCCGCTCAACTAATAAACAAATACACTTTGTGGGTCCCTTATCGATTTTCTTTAAAAATAAATTGAAGAGTTTAATTTTGTAGTAGCACGTCTATTTAAATTTACTGAAATTGTATACATTTTATTTTTGAAAATGAACGACACATATCTCATGTTGAACCCTTTATTTTTTTCACTTACCAATTGATAAAAAATATTTGTCAGTAAAATAACACAAATAAGAATTTTGATGTATATAAAAATAATTATTGTCATGTTTATTCAAATTACATGGTATCAGGGGCATATCCAAAGGCCAGGCACCCTCAGTGGCTGCCTAGTCATTTATTTTTATTTTTATTACCCATATATTTTATGGATTAAAAAAATTATATAAATTCATCCATGAAATCTCGCCCGTCCATGATTAAATTCCTAGATCTGTTACTTCATGGCATGTATACACTTACGACTCACTGATAGAACCATTTTTTCAATGAATTTTTTTTTTATTATTATTAAAATCGAGCTGTACTAACATAATGGAACGTCATTGTTCAATATTATAAAATTAGACTTAATAAATTGACCAATTTTATTTATGAAAACAAATCATATATTTTATGAAAAATCAAATCTTTGGATGTTGATAGAACTTTATTTTAAAATTTGTATTTAAACAAAATGACCTCATAAATATGATTTAAATATGTATTCAAAAAATATATTAAACTATATGTAAATAAATAGTTTCGTACATCTTAGAATATTATATAATCCATAATGATACTCATTATCATTTATACTTGCTTTTGATATTTGATGATTTATACTATATTTATACACTTTATCAATTAAATCAATTAATTGCTATTTTAAAAATTAAAAAATTCAAATGTTTTCATATTCATATTTTTTTATTAAGATTATGTTTTGGATAATTTAATTTTTTTTATTGAGATTCATGTTTGTATTTACTTGTATATAAGTTATGTTTAATATTTATATTTATTTATATAAATTAATATTTAATTTCGATGATGGTCGTGCATCGCACGATCGGGCACATACTATTTGTTAGGTCCGGAGGATCTCGAATAGGTGTATGGGGGGGGAGAGAATACACCTATAGGCTATTTTTCAAAATGAAACTTGAAACACAAACTGGCACAACCTTTTCAGTTAAATGAGTTTAGTAAAGTTTAGGTTGATGACTGATTCTGAATACTCTTCACTAAGGAGTTATTAATTAAGTCTGAGACTTTAACTGATACACGTAAATCTTCAGTCAAGTTTGTTGAACAGAGAGATGTTATGAATCTTACTGACTATCCGAAGATTATCAGTTAGACTATTAACACACGCAGCGGAAAATTTTTCTTCCGAAATAGCCCGGGAGATCAATCACGTTGTCAGATATTAAGTTTCTCTTTGCAGTTAATCAGTTTTCAGTTGGAGAAGGTTTGGACACAAGTAAGAAGGTAAAAACTGAAAGTTGTAAACAACACAGAGATTTTTACATGGTTCCGAAAATAATTCCTACATCCACGGTCTATTGATCACGCTGACAAACTTCACTGGGCATGTGCTTACGGGTGCACAACAAACCTAGACAACTGAAGATCCTATCTGCAGTACCAACACATGTGGTTGAATTTCTCACTCTTAGCGCACACTGGGCACTAAGATCTCTTCGGAGATAGAGTACTGGTCTGAACTCCTTTACAACTCAAACTCTCAATTCGGTCAGTTGAATAGAGGTTCGAAAACTTGCCAACTAGATTACAAAGAACAAGTTCTCTGCAATCAGTTATACCTAGGCTTTGGATATACAATATTTGCCTAAGTTCTAAGAGAATGTATGTAATCAGCAGTAACTGATTTTTGACTTTGTGATTCTCTTCTTTGATTCAAACTTTGGAATGGCTTTGAATGCTGAGTGACGAATTCGACAGCGTTTCAGCTTATATAGTTGAATCGATGAAGATTGAAGTGATCCTCAAGCTCTATTTATATGAGAGGTTTTGAATAGATCCGTTTGCTGAAATGGTCTTCAAGAATTCATCTGTTAGAGATAGATTTGAACTTTGTTGTGGGAAAAAACGAAAAGTGACTATAGTTTAAGAATTTAGAGGCATAATAGTGTGGATATGGCACGCCTTTTTCGACATCGCAGGCTCAAACAATGACATCAACGTCCTTAACCAATTGTCATTGTTCAATGATGTTCTTTCGGGCAACGAAGCAGCGGTCCACTTCATCGGCAATGGCGTCCACCACACAAGGGGCTACGGGATAGCCGGTTGCATGCTCGCCTTCGAGATGATTTAGTGGAGCATCTATAGGCACATTTTGGTCCACTTGAGCCTCAGGTGGTCTATGTGGTCCCTTGCGTGGATGGACTTGACTAACATGTCGTCGATGTAAACTTCCATTGTTTGCCCCAATAAATTCACAAATATTCGGTTGACTAAGCACCCTCCATCATTCTTCAGTCCGAATGGCATATATTATTATTATTATTTGTAGATATTCTTTTATTTTTATGCTTTTATTTGTTTGATATTTTTTCTTCTCTTTATTTTATTAGATCAATAGTATCACAAAATCACTAAGGAATTTTTTAAATTGTAAAATAGTAATATTTTCATCGGTTCCAACACTACAAATACATATCTTAAACTTTTACATTAATGAGAATCGTGTTTGCTTAAAGCGTTAGACCATTAAAGCAACTACGGGTATGATTACATGAAGATGACTACTAGCTTTATAGTGTGCTAATCTTAATCGCACAACGTGAGCCATGGACATCAGTTCCATAAACTTAGTTTGGCCTCTGTATATATTTGTATGTTCTGTTAAATAATATATCCCCATAAATATTTTAAAAATCAATTCAAAGGGTCGGAATATACAAAATAAACCCCAACATCAGAAGCTTTTGTTCGAAAAATCTTTAGAACTACAATTGAAAAACTATAATCAAAGCAACTAAAACACATAAAAATCAAATTAATTAAACATGCTCATATTGCATTAGCCTCATTGCAGTCTTGACTCTTGACAGAGTAGGCCATTTAAGTTTGGGATTTGCCCTTATTTAGTGATCTAATAGAAAGAAACGGGACTACAGTCTTTTAGATGGTATAAGAATATCAATATATTTCATACCAAAATATCAGGCCTGATTATTGCGACTATCCCTAATTGCTATTTCAATATTCATGATTTTTCATTTGGATTTCTGTATGTCACAGTTACAAACTGCAGGATCATAGTTACCAACTTACAAGCTTAAACATCCAAGAGTGTAATAAGAGAGGTGAAACATAACTTCTCCATCTCATTGATATCTAGAAACAATCACTAATAATCTGCTCTCACTATATGCTGCAATACTAACATATTTTTCATTGAGGAAATTGACCCAATATTAACACTAACGGATGTCCAGTTTTACTCGTTATCCATTGTCCCGACAATATTCAGCAGGTTACCAGCAAGCTCCGCTCAGTCAATTTTAGATACATACCTATCCAAGAAGGCCCGAGCAAGATTGCTAAAGCTTCCATTAACTGCACCAGCTGCTGCAAATCTTTTGATAGCATCCAGTACCTCTGGTTTCAAAATTTCACGCTCAGCATTTTCACTACACAGATAGTACAGAGCCCCGATAGCGTAATTCACCTACATATAAAGTAGAGTGTTTTAAGGAAATTTCAATGAACATAACCTCAAGTATACCGTGGGATGAGAGATAAGTCAAATCCAGTTCAAAGTACCAAAACAATCTTGAATGGAATATTTTTTTGATGACAGTAAAGCCAATGTAAAAATGATTGAGATCAGTACTAATGCATTAAGAGCTCAAATAACATTTCTTAGATGCAGAATCCAGTAAGAAACTGGATGTAAGCTGGAAAATAAAATCAATCAGGGCGCTGATAACATAGCTAACCTAGTTCTAACTAAATGAAGTGGTTGTATATAGACTAGCTGCACCTAAAGCAGGAAACCTTTCAGTCTGTAGTAGGCTGGTCGTTGTATGGCATATTGAAATAGTCCATTATAAAAGAAAGTCCACTTGCCTCAGAGCAAGCATGCATAGGCAGTTAAAGTAAGTTCATTAGCTTCAGAGCACATGCCAAAACTCTTAAAGTAATTCAGATACCATGTTATTGCTTTTACCGTATTTCTAACAGGACTTGATAAGCACTGGATGACAAGAGGAACACCGTCACATTGAATGACTACTGCAGCATTTGTTGGATCTGCATATGTTGGAAAAGAATTCTAAATGAGAAAATGTTGCAAGGTAAAAATGATAACTACATAGCCTCTGATCATTACCAGCACAAGCATTGCAAATTCCTCCGACTGCAAACTCCACAAGCCTCTCATTGGACTCTGTTAGGCAGTCCAGAAAAAGTTCCAAAATATTTAGCTGCTCCACAAAAAGGAATCATTGTTTGTGTAGACAATACAAGAGCTGTTTTAATCAACTAAACCTGACGGAAGAATGTATAATTGTAAGGATCATAAGCAAAGTTTCCCAAACTAGCAACAATTTTCTCTTTTGTTTCTGCAATATCACGAAGTCAACAAGTCGTCATATATTTAATGCCCAAAAGCATAAAATACAAGAACAAATCCTACATACTATATGAAAGATAGATCTAAAGAGTTAAAGTCAAGGACACAACACAAACGTGCGCGCGCGCACACAGAGCTCCTATTGCACAAGCCTACGAGCAGGTTTCTCTATCAGAGCTAGAAAGATTTCATTGAATCATTGATATTAATGCACGGAAAACATAAGACATTGTTCTAAGAGTACTGCACAAAAAGGAAATGATTCCATCGCATCTCTATTGAAATTTTCAGACAGCTCTACCTACTTGTATGTGTTACAGAAATGAACACTGTATGACCCCTAGGTGAGAATGATATGTTACCCTAGTTCATCAATAAATTAAACTTTAAAAAAATTACTAAAGTAATACAAAGCAGCCACATATTGTCATCACTCATCAGATCGAGTAATAGATATCGGAAACCAGAAAGCCAGGTATATACTAGATTTTTCAAAATTAAATAAACTTCCCAATATAAACAATAAGTCTTCCTACTTGTTCAAGCCTTTAAGGTCCCTAATATGCAGTGACACTATGAATGTTAAGTCACTTTTCATGAATGTTAAAGCAGAAATCACTAGGTTTTTCCTTGTCAGTTCATTAACAAGGAGAACAGAGACCCCTCCAAAAACATCGAGAAATTTCAATCAAAGTATGTAATATGATAACCATTCCTTAAAAAAATGAGTACCCGTCTCAGAACCAATCATCATGCTGAAACCACGATAGGAGACGATATCATTTTAAAGAAGATAAATTCTCATGTGCTTCAATTGGTCTATAACCATAACATCATTTAACAATAAAATCTGGTTAGAAATGACAGCCACCAATCAAATTTATAGCTAAAGTACGTTTGCTCATGCAATTCGAAAATGTATTTAATTTAGGGTCCACTAAGAGCATCCACAGAGGGATACTCAATCCCACCTACTCTCGATCCCACCTACTCGAGTAAGGTGGGGATCGAATACCCCACTGCAGCCCCCTTCTACTCGATGCTTACTTGATAGATCGGGTATGATTCATTCTCTCTTATTTTGAGCGCGTGCATGCACGCATGGAATTAAAAAAAAAATCGTTTCTTTTCTTGTTTTCTTGCGTCCCATATGTATTTACATTCATTTGTTTGTTTATGTTTTGCTTTTCTTCCTTTTATTTTAAATTTCTTTTGTTTTGCTTTCCATTTTCCTTACGTTTTATTTAAATAAATTATATTTTATTTTTAAATACACAATATAATTTGCTTTAAATTTTTTTATTTGTTACATTTTGTTTTTGAATTAATGCAATTTAAATTTGAAGTAAATTGTATTATTTAAATTTGTGCAATTACATTTAAATGAAAAATACAAAAATCAAAACTAAAAAAATCAAGTAAGCTATCAAGTCACTCCACTGAGGCCTCCTTACTCATTGTGGCCCCCTCCTATCAAGTAAGTTATCAAGTAACCCCTGTGGATGCTCTAAATCTTAATAGATTATTCTTGTAAACTGGAGCTGGTTAAAATCACATAAATGGTGAATCCCGAGTTCAAATATAAGCAAGTGGGTATTAACCCGTACCTTCATCGGATGCATTTTGAAATTGTGCAACCAGTTCCTGTGATACAGAAATAAAAGAAAGCTAAAGCGCTAACAAGGAGCAAAACTCTCCATCAATTGATAATTATCATTTAAGGAATCAAAATTCAAAAGATGTGTTAAATAAACGATAAATTGAATAAGTTAGCTTTTGATTGAGCGAGAGGAAACTGAGCAGTGGCACCTGGAGATATTGCAATCTTGGACTTCCATATTTTCCAGTACGCTCCTTTTGTCTCTGATCATTGGTAAACATGTTACTGTAACGACAAAAATAGAACATCCAAACTGTTCAAGAAAGTGGAATACAGTTTGTGCTATACTATGTGTAATTAGCTATACTATATAGTACAATATCACTATTTATCCAATGTACTGTATAATTTAAAAGTGAAATCTGATATTCAAAAATGAATTCAAGTCTTGGATAGAAAATTAATATGTGAATATAACAAAAAATTTGATGATTAATACTAAATACTGAGCTTTGGAGGTTGGATTCCAGAATTGAATTCAATTCTTAGCCTCCAAGTTTCACCCCCTATAAATATGAATTCTTCACTCCCACATTTTAGATTTGAGATTTGCTCCCACATTTCAGATTTGCAGTCGATTTACCTGCTAATGCTATTAGCCGTTGGGCTGGAGAGGTGTCGGTAGCTGCTACAGAGTCGCCGGAGGAAGCAAGACGACGGAAATTGATGGGTTGCACAGTGGCGCACTGAGGCGGAGCAGGGGCAGGCTGCTGCTACAAAGATTTCGAGGTGAAGCGAGGTGGGCGACGACAAACGGAGCAGGCGAGCGGCATCGACGACCGGCCGGAAACAGAGATAGGGAGAGCTTGCAGACGAGAGAAGAGGGGGAAATAAGGATTTGTGAATGCAAACCTAATAAAGAGAGTCTTTTTATTAGTTATATTAAAAGTTAAGATTGTGATTTTTTAAATTAATGATAATTAAGAGAGAAGAAGAAAAAAATAGACGAAAAGAAAAGATGCGGCTCAAACAATAGAGATAGTAGGGTAGAACTATTTTTCATTTTATAATGGTTATATTTATTTATTTTGAATTTTGCTTTTGATTGTTAAGTTTAGTTAATTTTTTTTATTATTATTTGGGCTTTTGATTTGAGCTAATTCTATTCACGTCCTCATTTTACTCACATATAAAATAATAACAAAAAGTAATTATAAAATTACAATTTTATCCTATTATTCATAGCCTCAATTAATTAAGTTAGATTAAATCTCTACTTTTATATTGTCCCCAACTCTTTTAAATTATTTTCATAACAAAAAATCTCCACGAAAACACATCTAGCCAATACTTTTGTACTTTTCTTGTGGTAACATATTCTATCACACAAAATCCCCATGAAAACACATCTTGCCAATATAAATGCATCATATATCATAATCACGTGTGCATAAACCAACAAAATTATGATTTCTCAAATCATCAGTTGAAAAATACAAAACAAAAAATTGACATGTGATAAATGGCTTCAAGGCAATCGAAATGGCCGTAGTAAGCCAAGTAGTGCAAGCGAGTTCTTCCACTAAGCATATCAAACATCAAATTCTAACAAGATAGAATCAAAATTAGGTATGAGCAAAGATGCCTGTTTTGATTGATACTGTAAATAAAGAGACATTTGTGAGGAATACTGACGTACATTGGCACCAGACTAAATTAGCTTATCAAAACAGACACCAAGAACCCAAAAGGGAAGGGGAAAAAAAACAACTAAAACTAAAATTGAGCAAAATAAAGTAAGACACTTTCAAAATTCCCACCTCGATCTGGCCATTGGCAGCAGTGATATCCAGAGGAGAGTTACGATCATTAACATTAGAATGATAAATGAGAGATGAATCCCTTTTCAATATGGCTTCAAACATCTCTAAATCCCCCAATTGCATTGCACTGAACAGCCTCTGTGCTCCTCACTACTATTGCAGCTCATCCCCTGACTAGGGATGCCACGGTTCAACCGGGACCGGTGGGCCGACCCTGAACCGGCCCGAAAGTCTACGGTCCGGGCCCGGACCGTTGACCACGGGCCGGTTCCGGGACCGGCCCGCCAAGGAGCTCGGTCCGGTTACGGTTCAAGGGGAGGGCGGCCCGCGGCCCGCCGGGCCGGCCAGCCGGTTCGGCCCTGAACCGCCGGGCCCAGCCAATTTTTTATTTTTTTTAATTTTATATTCAAATCTTAATAATTTTAACTAAATGTAGTTTCACTATTTATAGTGTACTACACATGTAGAGAATCCTACATTTTTCAATGTGGGATAATGTAGCTTCACTATTTATATTTATAGTGTACTAAACATGGTAGAGAATCCTACATTTTTCAATGTGGGATAATGTAACTTCACTATCTATAATGTACTACACATTGTAAAGAATCCTACATTTTCAATGTGGGATCACTCAACCTAACTTATAAATATATAACTTATATTCATGTAATAACTTATAACTTCTAAATATATAACTTATAAATATGTAACTTATAACTTATAAGGTCTAGGGATCAATTAGTTAATATTAGTTAGTTTACTTATTCAATTTTAAAGATTATGTAATTTGTATCCTTGTAATATTTTTTAAAAAACAAAACATATATTTAAAAATTATATATTTATATGACAATAGTATATAAGTTATTAAGTAATTTACGACTTTAAGTTGAGTAATTTTAACATTTTAAGTTTTTAACATCATAATTTATAAAACTATATAGTAAAAGTTGAGTAATTTTAATATTTTTTTCAACATTTGTAAAGTAAAAACTATTACATGAATATAAGTTATAAGTTACAAGTTATATATTTATAAGTTGTAAGTTATATATTACATGAATATAAGTTCTATATTTATAAGTTAGGTTGAGTGATCCCACATTGAAAAATGTAGTATTCTTTACAATATGTAGTACACTATAGATAGTGAAGGTCCATTAAGTTGAAATTATCCCACATTGAAAAATGTAGGATTCTCTACCATGTGTAGTACACTATAAATAGTGAAGCTACATTTATCCCACATTGAAAAATGTAGGATTCTCTACCATGTGTAGTACACTATAAATAGTGAAGTTACATTTAGTTGAAATTAACACAAATCATTTAATTTCATTAAAAATAAAAAAAATAAAAATAATACAAAAAAAAAGTGAAAAATCGGGAACCGCCGGTTTTTGGCCCGGCCCGGAACCGCCGGTTCAAGGTCCGAAAACCGGCCTTTCACATTTCATCCGGGCCGGTTCCGGTCCGCCAGATTCTCGACCCTGAACCGCCGGTTCGGGCCCGGAACCGGCGGCAACACTACCCCTGACCCATTT
Organism: Salvia miltiorrhiza; assembly: GCF_028751815.1. Lineage (NCBI taxonomy): Eukaryota > Viridiplantae > Streptophyta > Magnoliopsida > Lamiales > Lamiaceae > Salvia > Salvia miltiorrhiza. The sequence continues at coordinate 39,811,192 of NC_080387.1, forward strand.
CTCCCCCTCTCACTCTCAAGATAGATATTCATATGCAGAACTTGGAGCAATGGGGCACCTTCTACTATTTATGATTGTAACTCTGGGAAGGATTGACACAAACGTAAGGTCAGAAAATAGTAAAATTTAGAATTTAATTTTGCTAAGAAAAGAACAAGAAGAGTGGCCTGTGATGGTTGGGGGTTATACAAAAGTAGGGATTTGATTTGAACTTAATTTGGGGCTATGAATAATAGGGTAAAATAATAATTTTATAATTATTTTTTGTTATTATTTTATATGGGGGCTATAGTGAAAAAAATGGGCGCTGTAATATAGTTTGAACTTTTAAGAGCCCAAACTTGTAATCTTACGTGTGAGCTATTAATTTCATTTTAAAAATGCCAAAATTATAAAATTAAGGAGGACCTATTTTGTTAAATTTAATTATTTTTTTAAAATATTGGATGCTGATTTGATAATAGTTTGGACTTTTAATTTAAAGTTACTTAATCCAATTTTTTTTTTTTGATCAGAAAAGATTTCATTAAGATAACTGTGGTACCAGGGGTACCTAAAAATTCAAACAAGAAGAGAGAAAAAAGGAATCAGAACACCAAGAACTGAAGCTCGATTCCTTTGCAACAATATCAAAAGATTTATTCCAACTCCAAATTCTTCCTTTAATTTCCAGCATCAAGTTTTGGATCCCCCACGTTTTCCCTTCAAATCTGCTCTCGTTACGTCGTTTCCAAAGGAGCCACACCGTGCAAATCCAGACCGCCTTGAGCATGTTACCGCTCTTCTTTCCTTTCCCAAGATGAATGAACCAATTGTAGTGCTGCTCCAGCTTCATGGGTCTCGCTGAAGAGATACCAATCCACTTCTGGATCTCATCCCACACTTGTTGAACTTTATGACAGTGCAGGAACAAGTGGTTTGTTGTCTCTTCACTAGCCACACACCCATTACACCAAGACTCCTCAACATTCACTGCCACGTTTCTCTTAATCAAATTATCACACGTAGCTAACCTGTTTCTCAGACATCTCCAAGCGTGGACTTTGGCCTTATGAGGGATGGGCGACTTCCACACCGTTGCCAGAAGATCTACTGGAGTGTTTGTTGTGGGCTCTTCAATTATTGTAGTTGCAATAATTTGATACGCAGATTTTGTCGAGAATACTCCATCTTTAGTCGCCTTCCAAGTCCACTTATCCTTCTTACCTGCACAAGGAGCAAAACAGACAAGTACTCGCTCAAGGACTCGATCGCCCCCCTCTCCCTCTCAAACAGCTCCCTACGCCAAAGAAACTCCCACTCCCATTTACCCTCAACCCACCTGCCCGACTCCCCGATGGACGCCTCCTTATTACCACATAACTGGAACAATCTAGGGAAGACAAAACGTAACGGTTTTTGTCCCACCCACCTGTCTCCCCAGAACTTGGTATCAAACCCATCACCCACTAGACGTGATAGGTTTTGAACAAACCAATTCTCGGACGACCCCCCACAGCCTTCAACAATCTTTGGCCACCAACCCCCCTTCGGATGCCTCTTCCCCAACCTCAACCTACCCTCCTCCCCCCACTCCACCTCCCCAAAAATAGATCTCACCACCCTTGCCCACAGAGACTCCCTTTCTTGAAGGTACCTCCAAACCCATTTCACCACCAAGACTCGATTAAACTCCTCTAAATTTCTAAAACCCAACCCACCTTCATCAAATTTAGAACAAAGATCACTCCATTTAATCCAAGCCAAAGACTTCGATTCACCATTCCCTCCCCATAAAAACTTGACAAAGATAGAATTGACACTTCTCACAATGGTTTTAGGCATGAGAGAGAAGGAGAGCTGATAGATAGGAATGGCTTGCAACACCGCTTTAACCAAGGTAATACGACCAGCTAAAGACAAATTCCTCACCTTCCAATCTACAACTTTCTGTTTGATTTTATCGGCAATGTTATTCCAATCAACGACGCTATTGCTTCGGCCACCTATTTTGATACCAAGATACTTGAAAGGCAATGAGCCAACTTTGCATTCCAGAATATCAGTCATCCTCCTTACCTTCGCCTCCTCGACCCCCACTCCAATCAAACTGCTTTTTTCGTAATTCACCTTCAACCCCGAAACAAACTGGAAAAGATGTAGAATATTCTTGACAACAGCTGCGTTCCTCTCACAACCATTAAGGATAAAAATTGTGTCATCGGCGTATTGAAGATGAGAAATCAACACATTCTCGCTCCCCACTTCGGCAGGGAATAACAATTGCTTTGACGTTGCTTTCTGAATCAGCGAATGGAGTCATTCAGCTGCAATAAGGAATAAAAAAGGAGACATCGGATCTCCTTGGCGTAGACCCCTTTCCATCGAAAACTCCCCCGACGGCGATCCGTTAACCAACACATTTGCCGACGCGGAAGAGAGACAGCCATTAATCCACTTCCTCCACTGAGGATCGAAGTTAAGTAATTCCATCATGGCGTCAATGAAATCCCATTCGATCGAGTCATAGGCCTTTGCAAAATCAATCTTGAAAAAGATTCTGCCGAGCCTCTTCTTTTTTGCCTCATTAATCAGTTCGTTCAGTATTACTACACCATCAAGAATGAATCTTCCACAAATGAAGGCGCTCTGATTGTCGGAAATGATTGAGCCCATGACTTCTTTCAATCTCCTTGCGAGGATCTTGGCAATAATCTTATAAAGGCTGCTGATCAACGAGATGGGTCTGAACTCTTCAATTGACCCTGCTTCTTGCTTTTTTGGTATGAGAACCACGAACGAAGTGTTACACCCTCTTGGAATTTTACCATTAGCATGGAATTCCGCCAATACCTGGACGAGGTCTCCTTTGATAGTGTCCCAAGAGGCCTTCCAGAATGTGAAATTAAATCCGTCCGGCCCCGGACTTTTGTTCCCGTCGCTGTTCCAAATTGCTTCTTTGATCTCGTTTTCCTCGAAGGGTCGGATGAGCCATCTACTATCATTGTCATCCAATTTTCTTTCCATGAAATCTGAAGGAAATCGCGGCAGATTCCTTTGTCTTTTCTTGAAGAACTGTTGAAAATGGTCCTTAACTTTGCTCTTGACTATCTCCGGCTCTGAAATCCATTGATTGTTGAAGGAAAGCCCTGAGAAATCAATCCTCTTCCTTCGGCCCGTAATCACTCGATGAAAGAAACTCGTATTGAGGTCTCCTTCCCGAAGCCATTTTCCATTTGTTTTTTGATGTAGCAAGCTTATCTTGTTTTTCATCTGTAGAAAGATATTGGCTTTAATTTCATTCCTTCTGATTATTTCCGACTCTTCTAACCCGAGCGTATCATCCAAAGCATCCAGCTGCGAGAGTTCATCTTTAAGATTTTGGATCCTATGTTCGATGTTGCCAAATGAGGTCAAGTTCCATTCCTTCAAAGCTCCCTTCAACTTCTTAAGTTTTTCTTTTACTACAAAACTCCTCCATCCATTAACCTTTGTCTCCCCCCACACTTTTTCCACCAGCTGCGCGAACTCTGGATGGGAAGTCCACGCATTGATGAAACGAAATGGCCTCGGACCCCAATCCGTTGATTTGGTTGTGAGAATTATTGGGCAATGATCCGACACTGATCTTTGTATCCCCCGACTGCTGGTTGAAGCCCACACTCTAAGCCACTTCTCATTGACAAGAAACCTGTCCAATTTGCTCTTGCAGGCTCCACTTGGCTGATACCAAGTATACTTCCTCCCTTGGGTACGAATCTCCATCAACCCACCCTCTGTAATAAAATTGTCAAAGTTCCTAATTTCTGCTGAAACGTTCATCTCCCCACATCTCATTCTCTCATCCGGTTTCCTTACGGCATTGAAGTCGCCCAACACACACACACAAACATCCTCATTCTGTTCAACAATCAAACCAATCACCTCCCATAGTGCTGCCATCTCACCCGAATTTGCAGGTCCGTAAACATTAATGAAACAGTTTTTAATATTACCTTGTTTCCAAACTCCGTTGACGATCACCGCTCCTGGAACATTCCAAGTGCTTGATGCCTCAAAAACCTCTCTATTCCACACACTGGCAATTCCTCCTGATCTTCCGTCGGCCATCCGGACAGCGAAATCGACGCTATTCGATCCCCACCAAGCTTTGCATACACCTTCCTTGAAGCACTCCATCTTAGTTTCCTGTAAAAAGCACAAATCGATATTCTGAGCTTTGATGATATCTCTCACATCTTTTTGTTTCACACTGCTTCCCAGGTCTCTAATATTGTAAGACACTATATTCATGGATTCACGATTTGTTCATCTCCCGGCTTTTGAACCTCACTGGCCTTCTCCCTTTGTGCTTCGATTTGTTCAACAATCACTTCCTCCGGCAATTCTGTTGTCAGACCCAATTGTTTCCCCAATTTCCAAATTTCGCATCCTTCGATTTTGTTGAGTAGATCGGTCTTTTGAGGCGCCTCGTCTCGTTCTTTGTCTCTTCTAGCGGTCAACTCGCCTTGTTCCCCTTCATCTTGAGCGATTTGAGAGATGAAATCCTTCCATCCACTTTTTTCAATTTCTCTTACACAAGCCTTTTTCTTCTTCTTGTTTTTCCCTTCACCTTTCTTCCTCGGTTGAATGTCCTCTCCCCTGTTTCGCATCGAGCTCTCGACCACCCCGGAAGAGACAAGAACTGTTGAACTGGACTCCAGCGACCCGGAGACCCAATTCGCGTCATTCCTTTGTGCAGAGACGCCGGATTTCCTTCCTGAATTTGGAGCTGCCTCCCTCGGATCCAAAGTTGCGGTAATTGCGGCCACTGAAACAGACATCCTGCCTTGACTTGTTTGTTGGTTGTCATCGTGACTTGTGGTCCCCTCTTCTTGGGCGTGGATAATGGGTTGCTGCGAGATTGATGGATTATTGCAAGGCCCAAGATCATTCCCATCATTCACTTGGTTTGGGAAGTCACAATATTCTTTATGGACTCCCACTTGTTTTAGAACCTTTATGACCCCACAAGGATTCCCCATCTGCGTGAAAAGCTCCCCCAAAGCACCAGAATTATTATTAAATTGTATCCTCCTCTGAGACCCTACTTCCACCCACCCGACATTACCATCCTCGGTTTGGAGCGCCCCAGCCACGCTTAGCTCAGGAATCGAAGATGTCTTCTCCTGGGTGACTGAGATATCTTTTTCATGATTGCTTTGTTCCTCTCCGTAACCGATGCATGCCTCCGCCGGTGCCTGAGAACCCGCATCCGACGACCAGTCGGACTCGGTTCCTGATTCCTCAAACACCTGGGAGGTCTCCAACTCCGATCTCCTCAAGTCGTGCAATTCTTGGATCCTGATTCTAAAGCAGGCTCCTTCGATTCTACACTCCATCACTCTGTCAATCGGTGCTAGCCCTGTAGAGATTTGGATAAGGGCCTCATCCAATTTCTCTTTTTGCTTTGTTTTTTCGTTGATCTTAAGAACCATTCCGAAACAAGCACTTGCGGTTTCGAAAAACCTAGGACACCATGCGTGGAGCGGGACTCCGCTCCATTTGGTCCAAACCACGCGTTGCTGTGCTACATCCACATACTTCCAAGGACGGTACCATTGGAACCAGAAGTCACGCCATTCGTCGAGCTCCTGTAACGCCTTCTCCACCGTAATCTCTCCGTTCTTTTGAATAAGCACTAGATTACCCCCCATGGTTGTCACTTTGAGTTTGCCAGCACACTCACAATTAATCTCTTCTCTAATATCTTCCCAGCAAAAGTCAGATTTGATAAACCCAGAGTATGTTCCTTCCAACCACGACTTTTCCGCTTCCGAAGGTTGGAACTGCAGCAATTTCGTTACATGTGTATCCATACCTTTGTTTCCCACCAAGGCGTCCTTAAAAGTGGTTCCCGTCGTTCGTTTGTTATCTGAAATGATCCCGCTTTTTTTATACTTCGGGTTCGCCTCAAACTTCGTCACCTGCCTTTGATCGCTTGCCACCTCCTTTTCTCTTTCGAATCTCGGTTTGTAAACTCTCAGTTTATAACTCCCAATCCAAAGAGAATTAAGCTTTGCAAGAAGGCTCTCTTGTTCATCAACTCTTTCGAACCTAACAAAGCCAAAAGGCTTACCCTTTAGGTCGAATTTTCTCGGACAATATACCTCGACTGGTTTCCGTACTGTACCAAACTTTCTTCTCAGGAAATCCACGCTACAATCTTTAGGGAGATTATTGAAGAAGAAGGTAGTCATTCCATCCCTTCGTTTTGCCAAAACCTCGCCTCTGTCATGATTCCGACGTCCATCAGCGCCATTCCTCCCAGCAGCTCTCCATGCATGAAGGTTAAGGTTCCTAGGGTTTGGGGAATTTTGATGCCTCACCGGAATACGCTCGGGACGGGACCAACCTACCCCTCTCTTCCTCACCACTCTCCACTCACTCTCCATTTTACTTAATCCAATTAAGTGTTCAAAATTTTCATATTGCATAGATTGTTGATTCCTCTAAAAAAATATTCACTTCGTCCGCGATATCGTTTCCACATTTACCATTTCGATCCGTCCGCAATATCATTTCCACATTTACCATTTCGATCCGTCCGCAATATCGTTTTCACTTCCATTTATAGAAGTATGGTTCATAAACTCCACTCACAACAATAGTGAGACCCAAACTCCACTCATCACAATATTCATTACTATCTACTATTATTCATCACTTTTCTTAAAACCTGCGCCGTCCACAATGTGGAAGCAGCATCGCGGACGGAGGGAGTATGAGTTATTGAATATTATGCATTATTCATATACTATTATTAACTTTATCTCTTATCTAGCATAGCTAATTTTATCTATTATAGCTAGGGTCCAAATATGATAACGGTAACAATGATATAAATGACATATGTTAAATAAAATTTAAAAGTTTTGTGGACTAATATGTAATTTATAAAAATATATAGATAAAATTTAAAATTATAAAAAGCTATATAATCGGTATATATATAAGAAGAATGTAAATAAATTCAATTAGAATGGTAAATTGAAATTGACAAAAAAGAAATTAAATTCACAATCAAATACAAAAGTAACGAAACTTTGAATACACTTCAAAATAGAAAACCACTGAAAATTTCACTATTGGGGCGTGTTTGTTAGGGGTTACAAGGGGGTATTAGCTTATTTATCTCCCCTAATTGCATGTTTGATAGGCAACATAAGTTATAGCCTCGGCCCGCAAGAAAATCGAGGCCCGCTGTAATTCTACTGTTACACTTAGATAATGGAACCCTGCCTCCCCCCCCCTACCCACAATCCCTTTTCTACAGTAGATGACACTAATTTTGGGTCTTCCAATTTTGGCCTCCCTCGTCTCTCTCACGGTCCTCCTCTCGCCTTCCGTCAACCACGCCGCCGTCTCCCTTCCCTTCCCTCAGCCACGACAGCCTCAGTCAGCCGGAGGGCCGCCATCATCGCCTCCCTCATCAGCCGCTGCCGACCGATGATAGGCCCCCCTCCTTGCCCGCTCTCATTCTTGCGGCTGGACGGCGAACGACGAAGAGTTGCCGCCGCCTCGCCTCCCTTTGAGTCTCGTCCCTTTGGACGGCGAACGACGAAGAGTCGACGAAGATAGGGCCCCGCCTCGCCTCCCTTTGAGTCGCCGCCGCCTCGCCTCGCTTTGGGGGTTGGGCAGATGGGGTTGGATCTGGTGCAAGGGGGTGCATTCTCGTTGAATAAATTGGGCAGATGGGGGTTGGCGAGGCTGAGAAGAAGAAGAAAATGGGTTGGGGGGGTGGGGGGGCGAGAATGAGAAGAAGATGGGGTTGGATCTGGTGCAAGGGGGGTGGGGGGCCGAGAATGAGAAGAAGAAGAAAATGGGGTGGGGGGTACGTGTACAATCACCCCATTTTTGATAGTTTTTTTTATATTTTTTTTATTTCTTAAATAAAGGGCAAAAAGGTAATTTACTAATTTAATCTTTTTTTTTAGACAATTTGTTCATTTAATCTTAACTTATATATTGTCTATCAAACAAAAATATTAGTTATCTCAACGATTATATCTAATTATCAAACACCTATAACATATTAACAATCTCACTCAATCTATATTATTTATCTAGGTTTTATTTATTATCCATTATCTCATTCCAACTATCAAACAGGCCCTTGCAATATTATTTAAAAATTTCAATTTCTTCCTTTTTCTTTTAATTTATGATATGATATACAAATAAAAACAAAAATTCACTATTGCAATATTATTTAAAGGGTTAAGGTGCAGATAGGCCCCTTAAGTGGAGGCCCTTAGAGCGTTTCAGTCCCCTTACTAACTGTGTGTGCAAATTGGCCCCCGAACTCAAAAAAACGGTGCAGATCGGCCCTTCTGACTTAACACCGTTATGGGCCGTTAGTCAAGGGGGCGATCTGCACCGTTTTTTCGGAGTTCAGGGGCTAATCTGCACCTTTTAACTTTTTAATTAATTCATCTCTCTCGCTCAAAATTTGATCATCGTTGTCGCTGATTCAAGCTCCGGCGAGGTCGGCGGAGGGCGCCGCCCCTTTCTTTCTCTCTTGGGCCCTAAACCTCGGAGCTCGCTCGACTGCACACGCTTAGCATCAAGGACGAGCCCTAATTCTCCCATTCCGTCGGAAATCGCCGCCGCAATATCCGGTGAACCCGCCGCCTGGCTTTTCTCGATGAGGAGTCGCCTAGCTTTTTTCGATAAGGAGTCGCCTCTTTCTCTCAAATCCGGTGAAATCCGGTGATAAAGGCCGACGATGCCCGTTGCCATCTACACTATCGACGTGTTGTTGAAGAAGGACGCCTCCAAATCAGAGACCATGGCCAACATGATCTCGATCTCGATTGGGGTCACGATCACCGCCTACGGCGAGGCGAAGTTCGATTCGTTGGGGGTGATTCTGCAATTGGGGGGCGGTGACGTTCGAGGGAGAATTCGAGTTTCCATTTCGATTATGTGATTTTCGGGAGCAATGACGCCGATTTGGAATTCCCCATTTGGGGCTTGGGAACTTGATTTCGTGATTTTCCTCATCTGACGGCGATTGACGCCGGAAAAGTTGGTCGGAGAAGATGAGATGTGATTTTTTTTAATGAACGGTGTGCAGATTAGCCCCCGAACTCCAAAAAGGGAAAATGTGCAGATTAGCCCCTGAACTCCAAAAAAACGGTGCAGATCGCCCCCTCTGACTAACGGCCCATAACGGCGTTAAGTCAGAGGGGGCGATCTGCACCATTTTTTTGAGTTTGAGGGCCAATCTGCACACACAGTTAGTAAGGGGACTGAAACGCTCTAAGGGCCTCCACTTGAGGGGCCTATCTGCACCTTAACCCTTATTTATAAATTTTAATTTCTTCCTTTTTCGTATTTTATATAGTGACATGCACCTATCGTATGATACGATCAAAATACTTGTGTATGTCCCAGACGGACAATACACACTCATATGCCCACAATCGGACTGGTTAGTCTCAGCGGTAAGTTAGGGTCAAATCCCATAGAGAGTGAGGAACACTTTGTTGTCAGTGTACAAATTGAGTTGTCACGATCTCAACTTGTTTATCTGCACAAATAAACTTAACGAAGATCAAATATAAAAAAGTGTAAGATTTGAGTTAGGTCATGATCATTGTTGATATTTGCATTCGATCATAGGCATACTAAGGATTCGTCCATACTTCGTATAAACTCAATGCGTGGCCCAAAGACATTGGGGCGTTTCAAGAGGTTATACTCCACACTTGGGATGGTTGAGTCCCTTGTAGTCACTTGGTTCGAAGGTCACGCACCCCGTCACAAGGTTGTGCTTCACTCTTCCTTAGATAGTAGACATACCCGAGCTCTTCAAGTATGCCCCTCACCAACATTCTCTCCCAAGGTCCCCGACTCCGCATCTAGTCAGCAGACATACCTCGCGGGATATTCACTTTCGGTACTACGTCCAATCGGTTATTGATACGTCTACGATACGTGAGGTGTTTTCCTTGATCAATAACCATGACTTTATGCCTCGTCACAGTTGATGGGTGATAACACTCATGTTTCCATAGTTTTTAGTGTTCATATAATGTCAATTTTATAAGAAATTGAGTGTTGGATAGTTGTTTTGTGCTTATATTACCATATCTTGTGAAATATGATACTTGCTCGAACTTTGAAAGAATTTATAGGAATATTGAGCCTGAATTTGAAAAAAAGGTCTGAAATAGAAGTTGTAGTTCGTCTCGACACGATTTCAAGAATGCAAACGGATCGCATATCGGAGTTCCGACGAGAGAGTTATGATCGAAACAAGAAAGTCACGTGCAACAACGAAGTCGCGGCCTGAAGAGCAAATATTGTGTGCTGGCCGGCGTTCCAGCCGGCGACCTCCGGCAAGGTCGCCGAAAGCTCGGCGACGGCGGTGATTTCCGGGAAGGTCGCCGGAAAATGCAGTTTATTGTATTGGAGTGCGGCGGTCGCCGCCGAGCGTCCAAAAAACTTTATTTTTATGCGTTTTTCAGTGTTTTTTCGAGCTCTAGTTGTATTTTTTTCTCTGTGCCTTTATATAAATCCTTTTCTTGACCTATTAGAGATTTATTCACCTCTTTTCATATTTTCTTTCTTTTAGACTTAGAATTTTATTGTTTTCATAAATTAACTTTATTTTCCTGCAAGATTCCAACTGTCAGTCAACATTCATTCCGAGTTTTATATAATTCAGTTTTTATTATTGCTTTCTTCTGTATTATGCTTTTGATTTATTTTCTGATGTTTGGCTAATTATTTTATCTAAACCTAGGGTTGTACATAGTTGATTGAATATGTTTATTTGATTTATTGATATAAATTTGCCCTCCAACTTGTGATTCATGATTTCTGGTGCTTGATTTCTTGTGAATTACCTGATCAATAATTTACATGTCTAGTTGTTCAACTTGAGTCTTGAATGTGATAATTGTTCAGCCGATTCAGGAATGCATGATATAATTTTGCCTTGAGTCTTGAATGTGATAGGTGGGCTATAGGAAGCTATTATTTGTGTGCTATTTGGACTTAATTTTTTTATTTGAGTCTTGAATGCGATAAGGGGTTTATTAATCTACTTTCATAGTTGTTCGTTAGAGAAGATTATGAATAATGTTGTGAGTTTTCATCTAGGCTAGATTAAATTGGTAATTGAATCAATAGGTTGAACGCATGTGTTTGATTAACAATAGTACATTCCCTAGGGTCAGAGTCTTTTATATTTGATTTATTTACCTGATTTTTATTTGTTATATTTTGCATTATAAAATTTAATTTTAATTGTTCATCATCTTGGTGTTTTGCCTGAATATTGTTAGAGTTCTTTTTAGGATTATTTAGAGTGATTTCATTTATGAGTCATCGTGGATACGATACTCTGCTTACTATTTATTGCTACAATTACACTGATATAGTTGCAGTTACAATTACTATTTGTTTCTACAATTACACTGCTTACTATTCCCCCCATACACCAGAACATACTCATCTTGGGACCAACAAAAATTTTGCTCCATCTATCCACCAAAGTAATACTCATTTTGTCATTTCGATCCGTCCATAAAAAAATATATTCATTATATATTTTCCTTTGTAGTATGTACCCCACTAATTTTACTCCTCGATATTACCCTTTATTTACCAATATTGTTATTACTGAATCCACCACTCAACTTATAAATTGATTAATTTAAAACTACAATAAAAATGAGAGCCTTATTCTACTCGCACAACGCACCTAATTAAAATTCTTAATATTAGTACTTCTTATTTATCAATGTTACTATTTTGGGCCCACCAAAATAATCAATTTAAAATTACAATAAAAATATTACCCATATTATACCACAACATACGAAATATGTATTTTTTTGGAGGATGGAAACAATATATACCATTTATGTTTGTATATTATAATTTGATCTAAAATTATGTTTTTTTTAAAAAATACCCTATAAATTAATAAATAATTATATTAATATCTCTCTAAACTGATAAAATTTTTCCATAGAGGTCTTACTATATTAGAATATCAAGCAGAACTAACAAAAGAAAAGAAAATCCCATAAAGCAATACTGTCGTCCATCACAAATTAATTCAAAATTACAACATATACATATAATTTTTTTCTTTCCACCAAATACAATCATGAGACACCATATACTGATGTATATACACAATGTTATAAATATCGAAAAGTAAATATGAAAATAAAATAAAAAGAACGTAGATTTATGTGAAACCTGAGATAGGGAGAAAACCACTAATAAATGAGAGAATTTTATTATGTGTCGAAAATAGAGTATAAAATGAACAATAAACCCTAGATGATATTGTGTATACATATGGGTCCAATCTCTCAAACCTCAATCACATAACGAAAAAAATTCTAAAAGTCGCATCGCGAGCATATCGAACTCACCCAAACATAATAATGCGTTACTAATGTCAACACTCAACACACAGAGATGTCAAATGGGTGGATAATCAGCATAATTTAGAATTTAAAATATTAATTATATTTTTGTTTTAATCTTGTTTGATATGGAATTACAATATGCGCATACGCAAATGGATTAATTCAACTCCCTATACAGTAATATAAATCTCGATGCTTTCTCTGTTCACGTGCAGTCGATTTTGAAGCCTTGTGGCCATCCAAATTCCTCCAAGAGCGCTAATACGACGCCGTTCGACCAGCCAAATCCCGTCTGCTCACATTCATATTCATATATATAGTATTAAACTAAGAAACAAGAATGAGGAATTCATGCTCTTAATTCCATTTTTCATTAAGGGTGCGTTTATTTTGATGGAAAATGGGAGAAAAGGTATATTTTAACCTATTTTTCACTATTTTTAATGTTTATTATGATGGAAAATTTATCCGAAGCAAGGTGAAATTGCTATAGAATTGCTATCTTTCACTAATGGCAATATTTTCCTTGAATAAGCATCCTACAACTTATTTACTAGCATAATATCTGTTTGAATTTCTAAGTAGTTGACCTAATAATTCAATCATATAAAGATGATCATAAATACCAGCCATGCAATTCTCACTCTTTCAATACGAAATTGTGTGTAACCTTAATCTTTTTGAGGTGATGAGCTTAAATTAGATGGAAGTGATGCGAAATTAAAATAACTTACTTGGGGTTTATATTCGCCACCCCCACCGGAAGCTCCACATTTTCGTACGTCGTATTTTTCGTGCATTGCTCCTGTCTCCTTAAAACCCACATAGTTGGTCCTTATCCACTTCACCGCGATATCTTGAGCAACTTGCCTAGCCTTTTCGCTTCCGGACTTTACAAGTCCTTCAGCAATCATGTGTTGCAGAGGAGCCCAACCGTTTGGAAAATCCCTATACAAAAAAAATAAATGAAGTATATATATGTATATATGTACCAAAATTCATGCCATAACGAGTTCAAATCTACTTACCATTGTTGTCCTGATTCGATGAGAGAGGTCGCAATCCCAGCAGCACAGATCAGACCGGATTTTTCAAGACTTTCGGTTACTTCATCTACCAACTTCGCATCTTCGATCACATAGAAACACATGAAGCATGAAAGTCGTAAATGATGTTGTAAGAGAAAGGGACATATTCGATCATTAATTACTTATGAAATCATATATTTGTATTATACAATTAAGTTAATTACTTCAAATATCAGAGATGAAGAATCTTGTGTAAGACAGTTTGAGCTTCAAATACTTGATTCGTGAGACAGTCTTACACAAATTTTTAGGACGAACCTGAATTAAAAGGGTGGATCCACAAGGGGACGAAGTTGGAGGCGTATAATTTGTGATTCTGGTTGGAAGCGTTCCATGTATGGGAGGTGGAATCGGGTAGCCAGTAGTCGAGCCACTGGTGCTTCTCGGCATTCCAAAGAATTGAATTCATAGCCATTTTTCTAGAATCAGAAGCTTCTCTGAAACGTTCTGCTGTCACCGAATCTCCAATTGCATTTGCCAACAAGCTTATGTCAACTTCCATCTAATTATATATATATTTACCACACAATTAATTAATCTGTGATCATCATCATTTATTACTAAAACTCTGAAAGCATGCACGCAAGTTTACCTTGAGAATAAAAGCATTCAAGTCCACTGGTAAAATTGATGTCGTAGCCAATGTTGTTAGATCAGATTCATCCCTGAATCAACAACATTTAACATATATAATGGATATATAATATAAAAATGGAAAATATATATACGTTTAATGTTTTTTCTAAAAAAGGTTCTAAGGACATCCAAGTTATGTGAACAGCGAGGTTTAGAGTTTTGACGTTTAAACCCTAAAATATTATGATTTCAAGGTTGGCATATTTACATTGTAACATTGATATTTGAATTTGGAGGAGAAGGAGAGTTGTGGTACCTCATCCATCTAGTGCTGAAATCCCATCCAGATTCAGCAGCAGATGCCAATTCGCGATATAGTTTTTCTTTACCACATTTGCTTGAGAGTTTAGAGGCCGTTTCTGTATCCTGCATGCAAACACGAATTTCTTGTTTTTGGAATCTTATTTATTTGATAAATAAGATTTAATAAGTTTAATTTGATTGTTCATACAATGGTTAAGGACTCTGGTCTGGGTTGATTCCACCTTGCATAGTATCGACTCAAAGTGTGATTCGAGCCTTGAGCATCTTCAACAATCACCTTATGAATCCCTTCAACAATCGCAACACTACTTCAGCTACTCATACACTTTATTAATAACCTAGCTTGTTTTAGGGACAACTTCTATTCTAGGGCCTCATTTGAGGATTTACTCGATTAGTCACAATGACATTAATTTGACACTTTAATTAGTCACGATGACATGGATTCATCGGGAACTAACATTCGTGTAAGAAAATAAGAAAAATTATTATTCATATATTGCAAGGCAGAACTTTGAGTTTATGCGCAAAAGTAGAATCGGGTGAAATTTCGTGTATTTAAGCGCCATCATTCCTACATAAAAATAATCTGTTTATACAACGAAATTGGAGATACGAGAAGAAGATAGGAACTTGGTGGTTACCTGAGTTCCAAAAGTGGTACTCCTTGAGCAATGCAGGAAGCGATTTTGTAAGTAGAGTCTCATCTCTTGTTCTATTGTATACATCAACAACCATTGAGCTAAGTAGAGGAGGTTGGCTGCACAAGTTTAGTTATACCTCAACACGTTATACAAAGTGAACTACTTTTTTTTAAAAATAAATTAACAGTATTAAATAAAAAAATTTAAAGGCCGCCACAGGGAACTCGAACCAAGACTTGTGGCCTTAGAAGCATGAACCCCCAACACATGCACACACAAAGTGAATTACTTGACTTCACTTGTGATGAATAACTAGTTAAAAGAGAGGGAAAAGCTATAGAGAGGCCAGGCATATACCTCCTATTAGTGTAATAGGCCCTTGCACCGTTGAGAACATAACCAAATTCATCTACGAGGGAAATGAGATTATACACCATCCCTTTAGCCGTCTCATACATTTTACTAGCTAACAACCCCCTGCATCACAAACACAATCTCCTCAAACCAAAACTGATGTTTAAACAACAATAGCAACACAAAAATAATATAATTAAGGGTTAAGTAGCAAATACATCATTAATGTTTATAACAAAAAACAAATGGATCTGCATGCAGCATTATATTTTCTGCAACTAGGTCTTTAACGTTCATAAATTGAAGCAAATTAATAAGTCCATAACATTCAGAAATTGAGACAAATAAGTCTCTTCATCTAACGGTTGTGGAAATCAGGGACCTGTTTGCCCCAATTTATAAACATTAGGGACCTATTTGATTTTCTATGTAAACATTACGGGTGTGTTGTTACTACTTAAACATTTTTTTTTCTTTTTCGATTTTTTTAAGTAATGACTTTTAATACCATATTATATTTCTTTCATTTTTTTTCTAAATTTTTAATTTATGTTTTTTAACTTCTTATTATATTTTTAATAATTTTATGAATAAATTATTGCATTAAGTGTAATTTGTACATTTATTCAAGATAATTTATAAGTTATTATATTACCATACTAAATACTCCCTCCGTCTCACTAAAAGTGGCTCAAAACTTCTCGGTACGGGAATTAACAAGAATGTGTAAATTGATTAAAAGTGGTACAATTTACACTTTTTTAAAGGTTAATTTTTTTTTTATTTGTGAAAATAGGCCAGTTATAGCGAGACGTCCTAAAATGGAATATGGACCACTTATAGTGAGACGAAGAAAGTATATAAATCGATTAGTGATTCAAGCACTTTCTTTTATTTAGGATCATGTGTGGCATCCTTTACATCCTCTCTTAAAATTATCATATTGTGCATTTTTTTTCATATATTTTTAAATTGAATCCCACCTCAATGAGAACAAAAAATGCACAAAACCACATTTCTCCAAATTCCGTAATGGTATAGAGTCAAGGTCAAAACAGCTCAGCAATAAAGGATGCTTATCTTTTTGTTTTCTTATCTGTTTATACCTACAAAAATAAAGATCTCGTGACCCTATAATTTACAATCACGGATCAAGCTGTCAATTTTTTTTGCCATATATCTTAATAGCTAAGACTACTGACAAATCTCACATCTATATCTATATTATATATAAAGCAGCAGTTCCAACGGCTAAAAATTCCCGGCAATTTTTGTTGACAGTTTTTCATCCCAAAAATTTCGCTAATTTTAAAAAAACGTGTGTATCATAGATATCTACAGTTTAATTCCTCCAAAAATCTCATAGATGCAGCATATACTTCTAACGAAGAAACAAAGGCCCTTCTTAGTCACTAATCCAGCGCTGACTCTTTCAAAGGCCCTCTTTTGTTTGCCAGCGCTGACTCTCCTTCAGCTTCTTCAGGTAATACTCGATCTTTTTTCTCTCTTTTCTTTTGCTAGCGTCGACCCCTTCAATTATTTTCCTTTCCCCTACCAGCGTTGGCTCTTTCATTTTTTCTCTTTTTTATTTAGCCAACGTTGTCATTTTATCAAATTTGCCAGCGCTGACATTCCTTAAGTAATGCTGGCCCACTCTCATAATTCATGTTTTCCTTAGCCAGCGTTGTCCTCTTCATAATTTCGGCCACTCCCCTCTTTTTTCGCTTTTGCATATCAATTTAATCATACACGTGTATCAATTGACAACATAATTATATGAAATTAATGATTAAAATGGTTTTATATTCCATCTATAATACGTTTAAATTATTTACTACTACTAATTATAATTATCATTGCACTTTATATAAAAGTGAAAAGTTTGTTTCAGATTCAAATTCTTTATTGAATAATTGATATGAATTTATTTTATTTTAAATAATTTCTATTTTTTTATATTTTGATTTTATTTAATATTATGTCCGACATTCGTATCCGTCGTGCATCGCACGAATGGTAGTACTAGTATTAATTAAACATACAAAATTAGAATTTTTCACCCCAAATCATATGACGGCAATAACATCATTAAGTTTATCATAGTTTGTTGAAAGTGTATGATTGTGAAGCCTTGAGCAGCAGCAAACACGCCCACGGCACATCTACACTATATATGTTGAATAATGGCCAGTTTAAACTATTGGAATGAGTGTGTATTATTATTTTTATTTAATTATCATCAACACGTATAAATTGGCGACATAGTATTACTAGCGAGACATTCATAGGTAAAATATATATAGTCGTTATTAATTATTAAAGAATTAAATTTTGTCAAACACATCCTATATTTTAATCTCAAGATTGCCATTTGTCATGACTTATCCATAAATGCAATAAATCATGAAATATGACTAGGTACGTACATAGAAGATTCGGCTAAACGTTATCTGTCTTAATCATCTATTGTCAAATCATTTATTGCATTTAGAATGAAGGATTATATGACAATCATGAAAAGGAAATTTAATGGTATTGATTAACAATGTATAAGAAAATTTTTAATATAATTGAATTAATTATTATAGAGAATGGAAAATATATAGACCATCTAATTATTTTTCCATTAGTTTTTTTCTTTTTTAAAATTTGTTACACTCAAATAAAGGAGAAACACACTCACAATCTAGACTTTTAGGTGACTCGAAACTCCAACTTATTAATTGTGGCTCGAACCCTCGACTTATTAATTGGAAGAGAAACATCTTACCTTCTAAGTGACTCGAACACACGACTTATTAAATGGAGGAGAAACGTCTTACTAACATACTCGAACCCCCGACTTATTCATTGGAGAATAAGCATCTTAACAACATACCGTGCTTCATCTCTATTTTTCCATTAGTTAATGTTTTCTAAGTTCTAACATATAGATAATCCGGTTCGCTGTAAATCTTGGTGCAAAACTTAAAACGTCTTTATTTGATCGGACAAATAAACAAAAACAAAGAAAAACCAACCTGATGATCCAATAAGAATCCCAATAATAAACCTCTCTGAACCGGGAACCGGGGATGATAACCGGGTTTCCCAAAGGCAGCAGCGTGTGAAAATCGGGCTTCTCAAGAACCCGGCCCGAAACTTTCCTCGTCAAATTCTTCCAAAGATGATGCACCTTCAAGGCCCAAGCCCTCACCTCCGGGCTCTCCACCTTGACCAAGAACCCTTCGGGCTCCGCCACAAAGTCGACCGGGACCGCAACCACCAAATCCTCCTCCGCCCCGCCCAGATACTCCTCCACGAACCGGTTCAGCTCCCCGGCCCGAACCGAACCGGACCCGTTTCGCGGGAGTTTGTCGAAGGCTTCGACCGTGGCCGAGAGGTTTTGCTTGAGTGACAGGTCTACGTAGAGCTTTGGGTCAAAGTCCTTGTGGCCGTACGTTTGGAGAGCCGTCTCTTGAAGCCGCTCGAGAAATTTGATTAACGGAGTCGTCGGCACGATCGGGCCCGACGGTTTCGGGCCGCATGCATCTGCTGTGACGGTAACGCTAGAATTGCCCATGAGTGAGAAGGCGAAGAGAGTGGCGATGATCTGTGATAATGATTTGTGTTCCATGTTTATGAGAGATACATGATTGCGTGTATATGCGTAGGATGCATATCTACGATTTTGAGGGAATAAACCTACAAAGCCGGCCCTAGGAATACACGCACTTTGAATTTATTAATTAATGAAATTTACTCCAAACTTTTATTTGATTCCAATCTGTGTTTCAACATTATTTTAATAATCTTTTGTACCATCTTTTCCAATCGTCATGCCTCCAGGAATATGTACCGAGGCACCAAAGATTATACTTTTCAAGACATTATTAATTCAAGTTTTGACCGTAACATGTGAATTGTATTTTGTTTAAATATGTAGGTTGTATACTTGTTTAAATATTAGTTTATAATAATATTTATATAATTGTCATTTGATTAATTTATTAATATAATATACTAACATAATGTATGTTGTATCTCAAAAAAAAAAAAGTTTGAACACATTAATCTTTAGTCTCCCTATCTTTCCAGGTATAAATATGTATACATTAATTAACTGTAATATCCCAACATTTTTAAATATAGTTTTGAGCGATTAATTACAACAAAATTTTGCATTCTTATGATTATTATTAACTAAAGCTCGAAAAAAAATTATAAGTTGCATTCCAAAGATTATTATTAACTAAAGCTCGAATAAAAATTTATATAGTCGTTATAGTTTTTTAGAAAACAGTAACAAATCGCATTTGATTATATTCATGCAAAATGAGATAGAATTTTCGAATAATGTCTCTGTTTCCATTTATATTTATTTTAAGTCTCCCGTTTAAATTGAAAAGTTATATTCACTCTGTCTCATAAGAGTATACATAATTTATTTTTTGTTATTCTGGTTCGTCTGAGAAAAATGTGTATATTCTATTTTGAACATTACTCCACCACACTATATAACAATAAAACGGATCTCTTTCTCCACTTACAACACACTTAATAATTACCTAATATTATTATAATTCATATCACCAAAAGTGATGCATATTCTTAAGAGATGAAGTGAATAATTTTTAATTTAATGAATCAACTTTTAAGTCAAGAACTTATTTTCTATTTTAATCGAGAATTAATTTACAATTTCAAAAATTTAATAATGTTAATAGAACTCATAAGAAAATTGAGTAAAATGCCAAAATCCGGATAAAAGAATTACTCCCTCCGTCCCACTTCAATTGACACTTTTACTTTGGGCACGGAGATTAAGAATAAAGGGTTGAGTGTGTAAAGTGGGTGGGGGCCATTTGTTTAATATGTGTAGAGAAGGTAGGGACCACATGCTATTTTTGGAAAGTGTTAATTGAAGTGGGACAAACAAAAAAGGCAAGTGTGCCAATTGAAGTGGGACGGAGGGAGTATTACAAAAACCAAAATGAAGTGAAATATTAGATCGCGATAAATGGACGTATCAACCCTCTCACATCACATCATACCAATGTAATAATTTATGACCTTACAACTTTACAAGCCCATGCCTTCTTACACTTACCATATATCAGAAAAAAACAAAACAAAAAAGTGAAAAGGAAAGGAAACTGCTTACGAAGATCTTCCTTAATTATTGAGGTTTCATTTTAATCTCAACTCGTTACATACCAATACCATGCTGCAGTACGATCATTTCAGTACATCAAAAACCCAACCCATTCTAGTCTTATTCACACTAAATAAAATAGTACTAGCATAATTCAATTTACAAATACAACCAACAATCCACGCACAGATTCTCATTCTTTTAGCTAAATTTTTAAACTGATGCAATATTGTTAAGAGTATAGGATATACTCTATTAATTAATATATATTGTTATAATGTAGAAAATCCGTAACTATCGGTCGATGTATTTCTTGATGTTAGTACAGTCCGATGTACTAATTGGTGTTTGAAACAGTTTGGTACTTATGCTTTGCAGAGATTTTTAGTAGCAATTTGGAAACTTATCTTTTGGCGAATCTTTGGATGTACACAACTTCTAATCTCCAAATTTATTGAACTCTTATTAGATCGCAATTACAGATAGGCTTTGCCTTCATTGATAGAGTCCTATTCGAGCTGAAACTCTTGCTAGGATTCATCTATTTAAGAGCGTGAAAAAGAGGACGTTTATATATTGTTGCAACTTTTACATTATTCTCTTGATTTTTTCGTGAGCCGTGAGATCATACTGTGCATGAGTGTGTGTGACCTTGTTCGATTGCTTCTCATTGTGTTCATCATGAGCGGTCGATAGAGTTGTGCGAACTTGTAATTGATTCTTTCACTAAGTGATTGGTGAAAGCTTTCTAGGAGTTTAGGTGGTGAACGCGTTGAGTTCACGCCTAGGGAGTGAATTTTCGTCTTCCTTCTAATTGTACACCGTTGGTTAGGTTTTGAGAAGATATAGAGGCTAAGTAAGACTGAGTCTTATTGTGTAAGCACTTGTATATCTTAACTTTGGATAGTAGATCCTTTACCCTGGCGAGGCCCCCCAGATGTAGGTATTTTATCACTAAAATGGGTAATTATTCTTGGCGTACTGTTATTCACTGTTATAGTATATTTTGTTTATGTTGGGTCCCTTAGTGTTACTAAACTGGTGTATGGGGGGAGGGGGGAATACACCAGTAGGCTATTTTAAAAAATAAACTTAAAACTTATTTTCTAAGCTGAAGTGAATATCGAAACTGATACTGATGTGAGTTGACTGAAGAGAACAATGAGTTGAAGATCAGTTAAAATAGGTGTAGACTGATACTGATATTGTTTCAGTAGGTTAACTTCAGTGCGAGGAACTTGTCGACTCACTGATAGTTCAAGTAGGGCTTTAGTCTATTCAGTTTTAAATAAACAGAGAAGTGTTAGAAATCTTACTAACTATCCAAAGATTTGTTAGTTGGACTGATAACACTTAGAGCAGAAACGATTTTACGAAATAGCCTTTAGTGAAACACTTTGTCAGATTTTAGGGTTTCTCTTTTCTCTTAAACAACTTCAGTATGAATAATGATATGTGCAAAAATAATGAAAAATGAAAATACTGAAATTAAGAAATAACACAAAGAGTTTTACGTGGTTCAAAAAATAATTTCCTACGTCCACGGTCAGTTTATCATACTGACAAATCACTGGGCTTGTGCTTACGGGTGCACAACAAACCTTACTTCTGAAACTTCAAGTTTCAGAGCCAACACATTGGGTTGGACTTCTCACTCTTTCTTAACTCGCAGTTGCTAAGACAACACACGTTTAGCTTGCGGTGGCTAAGATTCTCTGAGTACAGAACGACGTCTCGGACTCTCTCTATCTCAAACACTCTTTTCACTCATTGTAAAAAGGGTTTAACTCTCCAACTATTGATTACTGAGAACAGGCTCTGGAGTAATCAAAACTAGGCTAAGGATGATGAATATTTGCCTAGTAGCTCGTAAGAGAATATTTGTATATCAGGTGGACTGATATTTGACAATGAAGGATTCTCTTCTTCGATTCAAAGATTTTGGCTAAGTATAAACCAAGTCTTTAGTTCGGCAGAGTTTCAGCGTATGTTCTTGAATCGGTGAGGTCAAAGGTTGAATTTTGAGCTCTATTTATAGCCGAATGAGAGGGAATAGTTCCGTTGGAGGAGATCCTTCTAACTTATCTACCGTTTGACTTGTCAATTAAAATTTAGCTCAAGTCTTCATCCTCTATCTCCTTTACGCCGAAAGAGGCATGACTTTTCTGGGCTAGGATATGGTGTTACAGTGCAAGGTAACACGGAAAGGAAAACTCTGCAGGTTGAAGGACGATTCACCATATGATTGCATTAAATGCACTGTCCTTAGCATTAAATATGGCGTGTACTGGAAGCATTGAAGTTGTCCTTTGTTAACACTGAGTGTGTTATGCATAACTCCATCTTCAGTCCGCATATTGCATTATCAATCCGAGGTTTCTAATCAGAATATTCCTTTCTGTTGCATTGAATGCTCTTTGACTGATCAGGTGTACTGAAGTGTTTTCCTAACACTTATACTTCAGTGCAGACGCTTCATTAAATTCAGCATTTAATTCAGGTGCACTTCAGTTCTTCAGTATGGTGAATAGTATAACTTCAGTCTTCAAGACTTCAGTTCTTCGGTCTTCAGTTCTTCGATTTTCAGTTGTTGGTCTTTAGTCCTTCAAACTTCGGTGTTTTGGTCTTCAGTACACTTGTTTTCAGTCCTTGCGACTTTAGTGCTTTGGTCTTCAGTCTATACTAGAAAAATGAACTCCAACAGTTGAGTTCAAAATAAATTATAGTCTAGTAAAATAAAGTCTAAGGGTTTTGGAATCATCAAAACACAGTGTAGGATATTTCTTCTTATTTCCCAACAGTTTATCTGCACACATACTTACTTTTCCCGTGTGCGAGATTTTATGTGTTTGGATATATGACAACTTCAATTGGCATCAGAGCGGGTCACCCAAATTATAGGTGTTAATCATGTGTTTCCGTCGCTATTCTATCACTGTTTTCGTGTGCTCATTGGCTTCTCTTAGAGAAGATGGATATATTGTTAGACCACCATTACTTGATAGTTGGTTTTTTCCCAAAGACACTGAAGGACATGAAAAAGCTTAGAAACATGTGGACGAGTGAAGAGCTTGCTACTTCAAACGCCAATCAGAAAACGCTCAACTCTATTTAAATTGTTGTGTTTATTGATGTTTTCACTCTTATATCTATGAGCACCATTGCTAAAGAAGTATGGGACGTGCTTTAGAATACATAAAGGAAATTCTAATGTGAAAAAGACAACGTCTCCAACAAGGTTTGAGGAATTAAAGATGGAGGAGAGTAAAACGATCAATATGTTCCATGCAAAATTGTTGGCGATTGCTAATGAAAGTTTCTCATTAGGAAAGAGAATATCTGAGGAAAAACTTGTTCGCAAAGTAATGCGATCTCTGCCAGAAATATTTGATTACAAAGTTACAACCATTGATGAAGTCAAGGATGTGTCGAACATGAAACTTCAGGGATGTGTTAGACATGAAATTTGAAGAACTTATGGGTTCTTTTGAGAACGTTTGAGATGAATTTCAGGACTGAGAAGTCAGGCAAGAGAAATGGTATTGCTTTAATCGCTGATTTTAGGAGCAAGAAAATTGATACAACTGTCATTGATCAAAATGAGTTAGTTAAATCTTTTGAATTATTCACCAAGAACTTCGGAAAGGTATTCAATCAATTCAAAAAGAAGAGTGGTCCCCAAAAAGTCTTTAAAAACTCAAAGTATCATATCTACTCTCAAGGACAGAATATGCATACTTCGTCCTTGAAATAAAGTATTCAATATCGTCAGTGATATGAATTTGGACACATTCAATTTGAATGCGCTAACATGCTGAAGAAATCACATAAACACAATAAGCCTTATAATGTTTCTCATAGTGGCGAAGAGACGAACAACAGTGAAAGTAAATATGAAGAATAACGTGTCTCTTACTAGCTCTACGAAGAAATTAGTATTTACAGATGACCCTCTAAAGGAAGAGAAGACAGTAAATTGGGAATTAGGGTTCTCAGTTTGTGTTAGCGTAAGAAGAATAAGAGAGAACCTATATACTTATAAAAGCAAAGTATTTAGCTTCAGTAGTTTTCCGCCATAATTGCCATATTTTTATTCGATGTGTATCTTAAATTAAAGATCATGACAAGATCTTTAATTTGATGTAAAAATCATTAAATATGAATTTGGAACAAATAAGTTATTATAATTTAAAATTTTAATCCTCTTTCTTTTTTGGGGTAATTGCCTGTAAATTCCTAACGTTTCCACGGAATTGGTTTTTGCACCTTTTTTTATTTTTCTTCTTTTAAATACCTAACCTTTAGTTTTCGTCTGGAATTTATCCGACGACCGGTTTCCCCCAAATTTTAATTAACGTGGCACCGGAAAATGACGCCGTGGCACCAAAATGTGCACTGTAGGATGCCGGAAATTGAAAAGAAAACGACGCCGTTTTCATTAAGTAGAAACAGCGTCGTTTAGTGTCATTTTAAGCATTCACATTTCAATTCCCAAACTCATTTCTTCGATTAGGGTCGATTTTCTAGGGTTCATCATCGAATACCATCGGTCGTGGGCGATTCAGGACAGAGCAGCGTGATTTCGGGCGACAATCGTTAAGAAAAAGATGGCGGCTGGTGAAATGGCCGACGACGAAGTCGCTAACCCATAAGTATTCGTCTCTCTAGTTGCCGAATTATGATTGCGAAAGGTTTGGATTTTGATTGTAATTTGTCGGGTGTTTGTTGTGTGCAGTGATACTTTTGCTCTTTTTATACACCACGGGGGTTATTTTGATAAGCATGCGGGGTTTCCGGTGTATGTGAAGGGCTTTTACTTCGGTATTTTTGACTTGGTGCCAAGTTCATTTGATTATGCTAAGCTTAAGCGTGCTGTGAATTATGTAGGGTATAAGTCATGGAATAAATTGTACTTTCGTTACCCTAGGACAAACATGTTTGTTTTGATTGAAGGGGATCAACAGTTTAGTCAAATGAATCTTTTGAATGAAGGGCTTACTGTCATAAGTGTGTATGTGGATGGGGGAGTAGATGATGGGTCGGGTAGATTGCAAAAGAACACAGGAAACATAGATATCACACATAATGCAGTGTTTACCAATCCTAAAGAAAAGAAGAAACAACAAAATGAACCAGTTAATGTAGATGTTGAGGAAATGCATGATGCTCAAGAAAGTCAATTTGTTGAGGGTAGTTTAATAGACACTGTGGTGATAGAACCTGAAGTAACACAAGTAAATCTCAGGCTGGGGATGGGGACCTAACACAAGTAGAAAATGAGGCTGGGGAAGGGATGGCGAATGATGCAGCAAGTTCTGACTTAGATGAGATTCTTGATGTGGTAGAGCAGGAGTTTATGACTTTAGAGCAGGATGATAGTGATGATGGGCTGAGTGAGGAAGACTTAGAGAATGATGACCCTGAGTATTTACATGCTAGGAGAATGGCAAGGGAAACTGATGATGAGGAATTGAACAGGCTCATGAAACAACTGAATGAACCTGTCATTGATGCAGATGCTCAGAGTGAGTATGAGGCTAGTGATAATGATGTCAACAGTGATGAGACTGATCCTGAGATGGATACTCAGAGTGAGTATGAGGCTAGGATAAATTCTCATAGGATTGTTTATGACCCCAACTGTGATCATAAGACTCTTGAAATTGTCCTTGGAATGAGATTCCAAGATGGGTGGCAGTGTAGAGAAGCTTTGACAACTTGGAACATAGAACAAGGGAAGTTTGTCCAGTTTAGGAAAGTTAGCAAAATTAAATGTTTTGCTAGATGCATTCCACCATGTCAGTGGAAGGTTTATGGGAGTATTGACAAAAAAGACATGTCTTTCAAGATAAAGACATATTCTGGTGATCATAGCTGCCCTAGGCATATGAGCAACAAGCTTCTCACAAGCAAATGGATAGCTAAAAAATACTTAAATGTATTTAGGTCTAGACCTCACTTCTCAGTGACAGACCTTAGGCAGGACATTGTTCAAAGATTTCAATATGATATACCTAGGGACAAGTTATATAAGGCTAGATCCATTGCTAAGGAACTGTTGAGGGGAAGTGTTTAGTACCATTATGGCTTGCTTAGGAGATACTGTGCAGAACTTAGGAAAAGTGATAGGGAGGGCAGATTTGAATTGATGTTGGGAGATGGCCATGTTTTCAAAGGGTTATATGTGGGGTTTAGTTCATTGTTAAAGGGGTTTAAGGCATCTTGTAGACCTATAATAGGACTTGATGGGTGTCACCTGAAAACTTTTCTGGGAGGGGGGTACTGTTGTGTGCCATTGCAAAAGATGGGAATGAGCAAATGTTCCCAATTGCATGGGCTGCATGTGAAGTTGAAAACGAGGAGTATTGGAGCTGGTTCATGAAGCTTCTGCTGCATGACTTGGAGGTTGGAGATGGTTCAGATTATACATTCATATCTGACCAACAAAAAGTAAGTACCAGTTTTATTGATTTTACAGTGTTTATTCATTGCTATTTATACTAATTTTTTCTATTTGCAATGCCTATCAAGGGTTTGGAGAAGGCTGTGAAGGAGATAGCTCCCAATGCAGAACATAGGAATTGTTCTAGACACATCTACATGAACTGGAAGAAGTACCACAAAGGTGGCACGTTGAAAAACATCTTTCTGAGGGCTTGTAGGAGCACTTATATGGAGAAGTATAACACTCATCTACTGGAGATGAAAAGAAAAAGCATTGATGCATTTGAAGACTTTGTGTCTAGGGACACAAGCAGGTTCTGTAAAGCATTCATCTCGACTACTGTGAAGTCAGACATGATAGACAACAACATCTCGGAGACCTTTAACGGGTATATTTTAAATGCAAGAGGGAAGCATGTCATACACATGCTTGAAGAGATCAGGAGCAACCTTATGGTGAGACAAGTCAAAAAGAGGGATCAAATGTTGAGTGTAACAGACACTATATGCCCAAACATAAGGAAAAAGCTTGAGAAACATAGACAGAAGATTTCTGATTGTACTGCCAGGCCTTCACTTGATAACAAGTTTGAAGTTTCTCACTTCAAAGACATGTATTATGGCTTCATGAACTTCTCCTTGCAATTTGTGAATTTATTAAATATTGATTTTTTTTGTGTACAGGTTTGTGGTAGATATCAATGCCAATAGCTGCACCTGTAGAGAATGGGACCTCACTGGAATCCCATGCATCCATGCTGTCAGTGCACTACATTGGATGGGAAGGGACCCAGTGGAGATGGTGCATGATTATTACAGTGTCCCTAGGTTTTTGAAGGCTTATGAAAGTGGTCTGGTGCCCATAAGAGGTGAAAGCATGTGGCCTGAAGTGGAGGGATTTAAGGTGAAACCTCCAGCAGTAAGGAGAATGCCTGGGAGGCCCAAGAAAAAGAGAATCAGATCAGCAAATGAGAGGGAAGGTAGGAATCCAACTCAACTGTCAAGAGGGGGGATGATCATGACATGTAGGAGGTGTGGGGATGCAGGCCACAACAAGAGGAATTGTCAAAATATGTTCATTGAAAAACCTCCTGCTCCTAAGGTAAATATCTTTTAAATTCAGATTATTCTTGATTGCATTACTATTTCAAAACTAACTATAGGTATGTACAATATAGAACAAGGTTGGCAGACCTCGTAAGGTGAGAGAAGAAGGCACTCCAAGCACTTCTACAAGTACCACTCCAAGCACTTCTACAACTAATACTGGAAGAGGGGCTGGAAGAGGGGCTGGAAGAGCTGGGAGAAGCACTGGAAGATGGGGTGGAAGAGCTGGCAGATCCTCTGGAAAAGGTGGAGGAAATGATGTTTTCTTCAAAGAGAGGAACTTTGCAAGAGCAGGGGCTGGTCTGTATATCAGTGAGAGGACAAGAAATCAATACCTAAGTGCCCCAAATTCAAGAGATGTTAGAGTGATCCAAACAAGGAGCAAGGCCTCAATCCCATCAACTGACATTCAACCATGAACTTTAATTTTGTGTTGACTGGCAAACATGATTATCTATCTACCTTTTGAACTATATGTTACACATTTTGTATTGATGTAAACAGTGATCTGCACAAATGATGTAAAACTCTATTTTGGGAGATTGTTAATGCAAGTTGCCAGTGCTTTTGTTCATACAATGTTTGTTCAGTAATTTAGAATTAAAGTCAAACTCATTTCGTTCCATCAACAAAAGCATGAGTACAAATTGCATTGTAGGCCATTACATGTTCAATATTATAAGCTATGGCAGTTTACACAACATATTGTTTGCAAACAAACCAAGTACTATGCCTAAAATGAAGACTATCATCTGAACTTTCCTTTCTCTTTTACTACTTTCAATCTCTTGATCCTTCAGCATAAGCTTAAATTCTTCAATTTCTGCACACTTCACTTCATACATTTGCATCAAATCGACATATTTTTCCTTCAGGATTTCTCCCATCAGAGTGCTAAATTTCAATTCCTCATAAGCTTTATCTCTCTGCAGAATCAAATTGTTCATGCTCATCTTGTAGTATGTAGTAAGCTCTGGATCAAACCAGCTCCAGAAGCCACAATTGTCAGACTGCAAAAAATCCAAAAAAGTATGAAATCCAAACCAAAAAGAAAATACTTCAAAGAAACTAACCATTTTCTGAGAACATCTGCAGAAACGCCGCAGAGGATTTTTTTCAGTTTGAGATGTATCGATTTTGGCTGGGATTATATGCTCACAAATAGGAACCCCTTCATTGAACTTCGAATTTCCACTGGATTGTGAAGACGACATAGCAAGATGATGAAAGCCACAATCTAATCAGTCGAATTTTTAGGGGATGTGAAATGGGCTACGAATCTTCCACGATTCCCTACTGATTCGCACTCTTTTCTCTGAATTCGTCGATGAACCCTAGAAAATCGACCATAATCGAATAAATGAGTTTGGGAATTGAAATGTGAATGCTTAAACTGACACTAAACGACGCCGTTTCTACTTAATGAAAACGGCGTCGTTTTCTTTTCAATTTCCGGCATCCTACAGTGCACATTCCGGTGCCACGGTGTCATTTTCCGGTGCCACGTCAATTAAAATTTGGGGGAAACCGGTCGCCGGATAAATTTTAGACGAAAACTAAAGGTTAGGTATTTAAAAAAAGAAAAATAAAAAAAAGGTGCAAAAACCAATTCCGTGGAAACGTTAGGAATTTACAGGCAATTACCCCTTCTTTTTTATATATTTTTCCTTCTTTTTTTCTCTCTCTCCTTATTCACCTCGCATTGTTATTGTATATCTTTATTTCTCTCTTTTTCTCCTACACAATTGATCTCTCTTCTCTTTTGATAAAAATAACAAAATAAAATATCATATTTATGTGTTGAATTGTTTTATCAACCATAACATAAAAAATTTTAAATTAAAAAATATGATACACTTTATCAAATGTCTAGATAATATCATAAAAATATTTATTAATTTTAATTTTTTTTATAGAAAATATTGGAAAATTAATGAAATATCATTGGCCTTGTTTTGATGATACCAAAATCCTTAGATTTTTCTTAACTAGACTAGGACATTCTGAACTCAATTGTGAGAGTTCAGTTTACTACCTAGACTGAAGTTTTAAAGACTGAAGACCGTTGGACTGAAGAATGAAGACACTTGTCTGAAGATTGGAACTGAAAAGGCTGAAGACAAAATTCTGAAGTAATTAAGGACGAAATATCACTGAAATCTCAGTTATGACTGAACACTAGTACTGGCTACGTGGAAGAAGCAGACTGATACTCGAATCAAGTATCCATAGAGAACGTAAAAGACATTCTTCCTCGGACTGAAGACTTAAGTTTAAAATAAGTCACGTAGTCACGCCAAGTACAGCTGGATTAAATGCACTTGATATGAAGATCGTCCTTGCTTGAACAGAGTTTCTTATTTCGTGCTAACTTTTCAAAAGCACCATGCTCCCGCTGCTAAGGACGCCCACTCCTCAACCAATCAGGAGCCTTGAAGATTGAAGCCTCGGCCGAATATTCAAATTTATTTCACAACGACAAAAATATTGAAGACCATCTCACCAACGGCTCTATTCAAGACTCCGACTATAAATAGAGCTCGAGGATCACCTTCAATCTTCACTGATTCAAACACTTAAGCTGAACCTCTACCAAATTTGCAACTCAGCCTACTCACTACTTTCCAAAGTTTGAATTGAAGAAGAGAATATTCAAAGCCAAAAGCAGTTCACTGATTACCAAAATTCTCTTATTGTCTTAGGCATTTTCATTGTAAACCCTTAGCCTAAGTTTCGATTACTGAGAGCCTGTTCTTAGTAATCTAGTTGGTATTCGAACCCCTTTTCAAAAAAAAACGAAAAGAGAGTTTGAGAGAGAGAGTTCTAGACTGTTGTCTGCGCTCAAGAGTTCTTGGCCTCCGCAAGCAAGACGTGTGTTGTTGTTGCAACTGCGAGCTGAGAATGAGACGAGAAGTCCAATTCAGTGTATTGGCACTAAAACCTAGTTGTTTCAGTTTAAGGTTTGCTGTGCACCAGTAAGCATAAGCCCAGAGTGTTTGTCAGTTTGATCAGCTGGCCGTAGACGTAGGAACTTGTTTTTCGAACCACGTAAAAATCTTGTGTTGTTTATCGCTTTCAGTACTTTCTTTACTTCTGCTGTGTTCAAACTCTTTATCTAACTGAAACTAATAAACTGAAAAGAGAAACATAAAGTGATAAAACTGACAAAGTGCTAATCAAAGGCTATTTCTCAAAATTTATTTCCGCTGCAGGTGTTATCAGTGTAACTGACAAATTCCTGGATAGTCAATAAGATTTATAACACTTATCTATTTTCAAAATTCTAGACTGAAACCTTACGTGGATTATCAGTTTATCAGCTTGTTGCTAAACTGAAATCAAATATTGAAACTCTTTCTGTATCAGTCTAAACCATTTCCTAAACTGAAATATCTTTGACTGTTGACTTCAGTCTATACTCTCTCAGCATCAGTTGATACTCACTTTAGTTTTGAAAAAGAATTTTTCAAAATAGCCTATTGGTGTATTTCTCCCCCTCTCCACCAGTTCAGTGACCCTCCGGGACCCAACAGAAAATGATAATCAAATAGCAAAGAACAATCTCAAATTTGAAATAGAATAGATAACATTTTTGTACTATAGAAATTTTAAAATTTTAAAAAAAATCATCGAAAATTCCTATTAATGTTGGACATACGAATTTTTTACCCTCTTTGTTTTCTATTTTTATATTAATTTTATTTCATTTTCTATATTTTGTTTGTTATGTATTTGTTATTTATATATATTTTAATTATAATAATGTTTAATACAATTAAGAAGAGTGAGATTATATTATTTTAGTTTAGTACTCTTCAATGGTAAAAATCTATATAATATATAAAAGAGGAGTTTTTTCCCTCTCTTTTTCTCTCTTCTTCCACCAATTTTTTCACTATTTTTTTTTCTTTTTATATTTTAATTATTTTCTAATGTCATCAAATTTGATTCATGAAAAAATGATCAATATCTATCTTAAATTTAATATAGTATTAAAATCATAAAAAATGAATAAGTTATGAAAAATTTAAAATATTTTATTTTTTTGTCTTTTCATTAAAAGTTTACAACTTTTTATTTATGTCTGTTTATGAAAATATTTATTATTATGTATAATATATTATATAATAATATGCATAATGCAAATTTTTATTATCGAATAATTTTAAAATTTATTTAATAATTATAATTGTCATTACACTTTGTATAAATTGAAAATTTACATTTTTAAAATTCAGGATTTTATTGAGTAATTGATGTGAATTATTATATTTTATTTTTAAAATATATTTTTATTTTTTTTATTTTATTTTTTTATTATATTTATTTATTTATTTAAATTTGTCATTTAATTTCGATATTCGTCGTGCATAGCACGAACATGCTTGTGAAAGATGGAAAAGAGGAATGGGTTTGGAGTTTGGTTTCTTTTGTATATAATTAAATTGGGCCTAATTTTAAATAAGGTTCCAGGCTCGAAATAGCCAAGAGTTAGGTAAGTTTAATTAAGGAATCAGTTGGGCCTGATTTAATTAAGACTTGGGCTTGAGATAGGCATGTGCTTGATTTTAATTGAGAATTAGTATAAATAATACTCCCTCCGTCCCACTAGACTTGGCACTTTTGAGTTGGGCACGAAGATTAAGAATAAATGGTTAAGAGTGTAAAGTAGGTAGGGTCCACTTATTTTATGTGAGTAGAGAAAGTAGGGACCACATACTATTTTAGGAAAGTGTCAATTCTAGTGGGACAAACAAAAAAGGCAAGTGTGCCAAGTCTAGTGGGACCACATACCTTTTGTGAACAATTAATTTGCGGTAAGGTTAAAGCTTAATCTATAATTTATAATTTATAATATATTAAAAATGTAACTTTCGATGTGAAATCAATTTCAATTGAGTGATAATTTTGTGATTATAATAAAATTAAAAATTTATTTGTATACTATATTTTTTCCTTTTTATTTACTTTGTCTTCTTATTTTTATGTTTTATTTTATTTTTCTAAAATTTTGAAATTCGACTAATTATAAAATATTTGATATGCATATCAAATTAAATATAACGGTAAAAACTTTAATTTGATATATTTTATGTAAATATTATATTTAAAATATAAAAAATATATTTATATACATATTAAAACTTAAAAAAATAATCTCTCGTCTCTCCTCTTTTTTTCAATAAGTCCATTATTCAATTTATTTCTATTGTGATTTCCCCCCTTTTTCTTTTAACTTATTTTCTTAATTTTTCTTCTTTTTCATCATATCAATTTATTATTATTATTATTATTATTATTATTATTATTATTATTGTGAATCTTCTTTATTTTTTTTTATTTTTTTCCTATATTCAACTAAAATTATATTTTTCTTATATTTACAATTTTTAATATGGTAATTGGGTATATATAATTTTATACTTTCTCCATCCAAATTCAATAGGCCATATTGCCTAGGCACAAATGTTAATAAACGAATAATTTATAATAAAATATGAGAGACAAAATAACTTTTTTTGAGTATATATTTATTAAAAAGGTGGGACAAAGTAAAGATATTCTTTTTCATTTAAAAAAGAGAGATAATTATTTGTGGATCACAATAACATTTGGTGCAAAAGTAGTTGAGTGGGTGTAAAAAATAAGTTGAGTTAATTATTATTATTATTATAAATATAATTGGACATATGGTTTTCTGTGATCTACAACACACCATATAATCTACTTATATAGATATAATTAGACACACATATGCAATTATGATCAATTCATATATGAGATAAGATAGTGAACTTATGAATCATTGTATACAAGCATAAAAAATATTGCTTTCAGTAAACAAATCCAACGTATCAAATCTGAGTTGACGCAATTGTGAAGTTGGTGGTTGCGAATGGAGGATTGTCAAGCCATATACTGTCGAAATTTCGGTGGAGCTCAGGTGCGAGGACAAAATACAGTCGAGCTACTTGAAGCCTCGTTGTTGCCCTCATCTTCCTATTCCGATGCGTACTCGCCTTCGTCTTCGATGATCATGTTGTGTAAAGCGATGCACGTAAACATGATGTTGCTCAACCGCTCCATCTTCCAAAGGCGAGCTAGTCCTTTGATGATTGCCCATCGCGCTTGAATGATGTCGAAAGCTCATTCGATGTACTTCCGTGTCGCTTATTGCATCAACTTGAATCTCCTACTATTCTCATCCGATGGAAATGGGGGATTCTTCATGAAAGTGGGCCAACTGGGGTAGATGTTGACAGTCAAGTAATACCCCATTATGTAGTAGGAGTCATTGACTTGAATGTGATCAAGCGAGCCCTTCCTTCAAGAACTTCATTAAACAACGATGATGTGTTGAGCACGTTGATGTCGTTATTTGAGCTAGGTATCCCAAAATATATGTCCAAATCCGCATATCTTGGGATGCGACGGCTTCGAGGATGATAGTTGGCTCGCCTTGATCACTTTGAGTGTATGCTCCTTGCCACGCTACCAGACAATTCTTCCACATCCAGTGTCTTCAATCTAGGCTCCCTAGCAACCCGGGGAACCTGTGTTTTGCCTTTGCCTCCAAGGGCTTCCCTACAGACCAACTACGTTCGGGATTTCTAAAAATTCATTAACAAGTTGCGTGAATTGGACAATACCTCCATTGTCGGAGTTTGAGTCGAAAAAAGAATGAGAAGATGATGACATTTTGTAGGAAGAGTGGAAGAAAGAAGAAGTCGGATGAAAGTAGAAACTGATGTGAGAAATGAAATGAGAGTGAAGTGGTATTTATAGAAGGAAATAATTTTTTTTTTTTAATTTGAGGACATAGCTGTTGAACGGCTCTTTAAAAAAATTGTTTTTATATTTTTTTCAAAAAAACTATTACAATTTTTAAAATTTGATTTTTTTTAGTACGACGCATACACTACACTCGCCTATTTTAATCTCACTAAAGCCTTGTGCTTAATAGTGCACCCTCCTTGATGCCCCTTGGTTCGCCAGCAGCTCTAGCCGCACGGCTCGATCTGGCGCTAGAGTCGCCCGCAGGAAGTGCTCTAGAGGACTCTTGAATGAAGATGATCTTATACCTTAAAACAAATGTCCCTTTATATTTGTATCTTTGTGCCACTAGCTAGATTTATCAATAATTAATGTTAAGGTTTAAAAGTCTCAAATTTGAGTTCAAAATGAAAGGATTCGTATATAAAAATTCTATGGCTTATTTGACTTTCCTTTCTATATGAAATTAAAAATAGAATTGAACCATCTCAGCTCATTTAGAATAAAACCCTAGCTTTCTTCTCCATCTCAAGTGTACTTTATGTGTGTGTAAGTGTGGTGCTTATCTTATAAAGTGTAAGAGATGAGTTTTCAAGAATTGGTGAGTATCATTTTCCTGATACCGAATGTGTGCCATGAGAAGAATGTAGCAATGGGAGCTTGAGAAAGAACGTTTGTTTGTGAAGCCGAAATTGAAATCTACCAACCCGACAAGGGAATCTAACTCAAAGGAAAGGGACTGAAAGCTCGAATTCGTAGCTCTCTAGCCTCCACGCGGTTTCTCACTAGCTCAAAGTTTAGATTCCCCGAATAAGCGTACTCCGTCTGTAATATTTTCAACTAAAACGTAGGTACATTTGTTGTTTTTCTAATAACTATAATAAATACACCCTCCGTTTCTTTTTAAAATGTTAAAAAAAATTACTACTTATTTTTGGATTATACTCCATCATCTTTATTTTCACTTTTTCATCTCTCACAATAACAATTAGGACTACAAAATATATTTTCGATACTTCTAATATATTTAATAACTTTGTTTTTTTTATATAAATTACACAAACAAATAAAGAAATTTCAAGATCGTATGACGGTAGACTCGAACCCAATACCTCAAGGCCTTGCACATTAACCATCTACTACTTGACCAACACACATATACATATTTAATAAATATTTATCCGCTTTTAATATACTCAACGACATTTTTTTTACAATAATGCTATTTGGATAAAATTTGTCCAGACAAATATGGTTAAATACTTTAAAAATAAATTTATTTAAATTTTTTGGTTCAAAATAAAAAAGAATTTAGTTAGTTTCATTGTTTTCTTCACATTGCAATTTTCTTACTAATTTTTTTAATTTTTATTATTTTTAAAGTACAAAACTACAAAAAAACAATTAAAATGAAAAAAATTGTTAAAAAATTACAATATAGAGAAAACAATAAAAATAATTATTTTTTTTTAAATTTAAACTAAACTTTTTAAATAAATTATTTTTTAAAATATTTATTTTTCTTCTGAACAAAATTGTCCAAATAATACTATTCTCTTTTCTAAATCTATATCATTCTCTCGTACTCCCTCCGTCCCATGAAGCATGACACACTTTTTTTTGGCACAGAAATTAAGAAATTGATATTTTGTATGTTAAGTGTGATAGGTGAAAAAGTGAAAATATGAATAAAGAGTAATTTTTTTGCCATTTTTAGAAATGTGTCATGCTTCGTGGGACAGACTAAAAAAGAAACTGTGACATGTTTCGTGGAACGGAGGGAGTAATAAACTGTTTCCATCGACGGATAAAGTAAACGAAATGAGACCCAAAAAAGAGCACTTTGTTTAAATTCGATCTAAAACATTCTACAAACGATGTGTCGATAATTAAGTAAAATTGAATGCTAAAATATTAAAATATACACAGATCACAGTCTCAGATGATGCGCAAGATAGTGGAACAGTAAGTCGGTAAATGGAAATTGCAAAGATTTAAGTTTAGACAGAGGGACAAAATGCCACGAAAATCGAAGTCTGACAGCACAGAAATCGAAGAATCAGAAGATCAATGAGTGAAGCACGTTTGAATTTTACAATCCACATACCAAATTACCATTAAGCCTAATCACACGTTGATAAAAAAGAAAAAAAAATCAATAGTTTTAATTTGATAAAATATTTTCAGATAAGTAGTTAAATATTTGTAAAAATAAATTTATTTAAATTTTTTGATTCAAAACAAAAAATTTAATCAATTTTATTATTTTTTCAAACTGTAATTTTTCGTAATTATTTACTTATACATTTTTGCCTCTTAATTAGTTTGTTATATTTGATAGTACTTAGTTGTGAGGATTTTTTGTACGTTTGATAATTAATTTGAGTGAATAATGATTTATAGTTGAAAACTTGTTACTTTCTTATTATTTGAGTAAATTTACAGAAATATTGAAGTAGAATATGAAATAATGATCTGAATGAAAGTTATAGATCATTTCGATTCGAGTTCGTAGGCATAAATATATCGTAAATCGGAGTTCCGAAACAAGAAAGTCAAGAGCAGTAATGAATAGTGGCCGACGAGATTCACTGAATTTTGCTATTTTTTTCCAGATTTTATCAGTATTTATCGAGTTATGTACTGTATTTGACACTCTAGCCTATAAATACCCCTTTAAAGTTTTAAGAAAAGACCTATCTTTTACCTCTGCCTATATTTACACTTGGAGAACTTGAAGAGACGACAGACTTGAAAATAGAAAGCAAGAACTGAAGATTCATCATAGCTTTACGTATTTTATTATTGGACTATTTATGACTGTTCATTACTAGTTCATATGTCTATGTGTAACTAGTACTTTAATCCTCTGAACTTTTTAGGAGTTATATGTTTAATAGTGATTCAAGGACGGTATAGTCTTGCATGTAATCCACGATTTGTATGTCACGACAGTGGATATATAATAATTTTGATATTGTTTTAGGAAGAACTTGTCAGTGATTATTGAATTGAATTTGTCTGATTTCCTGAATTTGTTAAAACCATAGCCCTTAGATATTTATTCTTCATAGTTTTCTCTCTTTCTACTAGTGTGAATTTATTTATTCTTTTATTTATTTATATTCGTTCAAAATAAATAAAAAAACTTATTTTCTGTCATCCAGATAAAAGATAATAGTTTAGACTAATAATTATTAGGAATCAATCTCTATGGAATACGAACTTGCTTGTTGTTATACACAAAGGACGTCATATTATAAATTTATAATAGGTCACTTCCTACAAAAGGAAAGTTTATAAATAATAAATATCCTCACATAATCTATTGTTTACATTATATGTCACTCATACATAATTATTTCTTTTATTTCTGGATAAATATATTTTTAATAAAAAAATTATTATAAATTATTTATTTCTTAACATTCGTACCCGGCCCTTGTAGTCTATTAGTGTGGGACAGAGTGAGTAATAATTCTTTAAAATTTTACAATTTTTTTATAATTTTTGTACTTTAAAAATAATAAAAATTACAAAAAAAAAACTACTATGTAAAAAAACATTAATAAAACTAATTAAATCCTTTTTTGTTTTGAATCATTTTTTTTAATAAAAAGACATTTTTATGCATTCAGTCATTGTTTATTTAACCATATTTTATCCAAATAACACTACTCTTATATGTATTCGCGTTGAAAATATAAACTTTCCCCTCGAAACGAAACTCTAGAATTGGGAGGCAAAATCATCTTAAATCATGTTAATTATTTTTTATTTTTTAAAAATAATATTATTCCCTTCATCCCAATAAAATTGATTTTTTTATTTTATTTAAAAAAAATATATTATTCCCTTCATCTCAATAAAATTGAGGTATTATTTTTTTATACATAATTTAATGAGTTAGTTAGTGTGCTTCTAATTTTTGGATAAATGATTGTACGTATAATTTGTGATTTTAAAATAATTTAAGATTATTTTTTTTTATAAATTTCTATTTTATAGAAAAATGCTTAATTTTTTCTTTCATCACCACCTTTTCTCCTCTTACTCCGCCTAGATCTTTCAATCAAATCTCTCTTTCTCTCTCTCTCTCTCTCTCATCCCCATCTGCAAACAACAACAAAAAAAGCTCGAGCGTAAAACAATGGAGAACCAAAAATTGATATTTCGTTATTTTGATTGAATCAGAATCCCCCTCTCCCCTACTCCAAACAGAATTTTGAGTCGTTTCATCCTTCCTTAGCGGCAACAGCCACGGGCCGCCACCGTCGACTCACAACCAATCGACACAATAACAACACAAGTTTGACTCACAATCCCGTATATATCCTCCCTTTGTGCCTCTCTCAAGCAATCATCACTGCCATCTCACCTCCCTCAACATCGTCATAAGCAATTGTCGTCGCTGTCGATCTTTCTTTCTATCGGAGAGAGAGGGATGGATGAATTTTTAAAAAAAATAAGTGTAATTAATTTTAGGATTAAGTATCAAATACACTCTTCATATTGACACCATTTTCATGTATGACACCCTAAACTACACTTAGGTTCAATTAACCATCTGAAGTCTTAAATTGGGTTCAATTCACCCCTCTGCCCTAACGGCTAGAAAAAAAGTCGTTTGTTTTTATAATTTTTTTTCTAAAAGGTGCCCCCCTCCCTCTCTCTCTCTCTCTCTCTCTCTCTCTCTCTCTCTCTCTCTCTCTTATTTCCCAGGTGCACATCTCTCTCGCACAACGCATCTAGAAACCTCTCTATATCGCTCTCGCCATCTCCTTCTTCATCATCGCTTCTGGATTTAACTCTTCAGGCCCCAATAATATATCCTGCACAATCCATTCCAATCCAATCAATACTCTACATTAAAGATTCTGCAAACTGTGTATGAATAATTAACCTGCAGCGACATGTATCCATGGCTGGTCATGGCTTGATCCAGAGAAATCGGAGCTCTGTTTCTTTCGATAGCAAGCCTTACAGCTTTGGCGTTCACCTCCATAGCTTCTGCGATCTCTTGGTGCGTAGGAAACCTTCTTAGCTCTCTACTTAACGCGTTGCTGGCTTCGTAGATTTTAAAGATTAGCTCGCTTATGTTGCCCTGTAAACGAGAAGCTAGCCATGTATTCACTAATTATGATCCTTAATTATGAAGAATTCAACATCGATTGATGTAGGATTCAATCGTATTTGCAAATGCCTGAGATTTGGAAAGTCAGAAAAATGTACCTGAGTCAGATCTTGTGTGACGCCCGAGGACGAAGTGCGAAGTGATCGCCGATGCAAAAGAGGCACAAACAAAGAGCGACTCTGATTAAGACTTTCAAGCGGAGGGGCGCAGGGATGAACCGAAACACACCCGAACGAGAGGGATTCCGAGAATATGTTGGAATGGGACGACATATTCAAGGAGAGCTTAAAGGATTTGATTGGGCTACTCATAACAACAAGATGTATCATCTATTCTAGTGCCCATGTGGAAGAAACTTCATGGTTAAGCGTGCTTGGCTTGAAGCATTTCCAGGATGGGTGACCCCCTGAGAAATTTCTCAAGAAGCGTGCGACTGAGGACAAAACACGCTAGAAAAGACTAGTGTTGATTTGTGGGGATAGTTGTCAAGTCTGGAGCTGGGCTGTTACATCTTGCAAGCTTAATTCTCTGCCTAGATATGAAGAAGTAATCGATACAATGAGGCCGTGATAGCAGCTAGTGATTCTTTTCTCTGATTCTCTCCCATTCCACAAGATCTTGTCTAGTTTACACCAGTTAATTCATGCGACCTTAACCGTCAAGTTTGGAGCTGGGCTGTTACATCTTGCAAGCTCCTCTGCTTAGATATGAAGAAGCAATTGATACAATGAGGTCGTGGTAGCAACTAGTGATTCTCTCTCATTCCACAAGATCTTGTCTAGTTTACACCGGTTAATTCCTGCGGCCTTAGCCCATTCGTTTGAGGAAACTTCATCTCCCTCATTCAGCCTCCTTCTATCATTTCTTCAGTTTCATGGAAGACAATAGCTATGGAGTGTTTTACTGGAAAGAAATGAGAGAGAGAGGTGGGTGGGGCCCACCTTTTAAAAATTCTCTCTCCTCTCTCATCTTTTTTTGAATAAATCTATTTTTTACTTTTATTTTTGTTTTTGTTTTTTTTTTAACTTATTATTTTTTCCTTTTCATAATATGTGTTTTTAATGTTGTAATTTTTATAATTTTTTATATTCAGTTAATTTTTTATTATTATATTTTTATACGTATAATAATTGAGTTGGTATCGGTTTTATTTTAATATAAAAATATAAAAATATTTTTTGTGTATTACATGGGATGCAAGTGTTAATTTTATTAAAGTGGAACATAGTAATATAAAATCACAAACAATTAAGGAATATTCGATTACCTAGATTAAATTAACTAGAAATTATTCGAAATTGACTTGAGATAAACTGTGTGATAGAGAATAAGTCAAGACTTATAATTCAAAATTATTTTTATATGCCATTGTCCCAAAATTAATCATAAAACTAATTTAATCTAATTTTATACTCCATCTGTCCCATTTTAATAGGCTCATTTTCTTTTTTGGGATGTCACACTCCAATAGGCTCATTTTTCTTTTTGGGTAAAAAAATTGTATTTAATTGGTGTGGACCACACCACTTTACTACCAGTTTACTACTAAAAAGTAAGTTTTCTTAATCTCCGTACCCAAAAAAGTGAACTTATTGAAGTGTGACGGAGGGAGTATAATCCTTCAAATCAAGAACCTCTTTCACTTAAAACTTACAAGCAGATACCACGGAAGTTGATAAAAGTTTGAGATCTGCGCGATAGCTGTGTGGTCGATCAAGAAAGGTCCATCCTTTCCTCGAGACGAGAGGAAAAATCTTGGGAGTCATACTCATACTCACTATATTTAAGCACGGACGATTGGCAAAACCAAAAGAAAATAGAAAATACTTATTTCCTTTCCCAATAACTTCATAATTTTTTCTTAAATAACTTCGTAACTTTTTCCTTTTGAGCGGTCTCTTAAATATTTTTGATTTATTTTAAAATACTACTTTATTATTAGTAATATTTTATTTTATTTATTTTTCATATTTTTACTCTTAAGTATTAATTATAACATTTTTAACTATTTTTAATATTAATTATAATATTTTTTTTATTAATTTCAATATACTTAATAATTATGTCTTAAACCTTATGTACCTCTCTCCTAAAAAATTATTTGGCCCTCTTAAGAGGTTATTTAGGGATGAAGGCAATCGAAAGTAATTAAATAGCACAATTAATTAACCCTAAGTTTGTTTTGACGCCAAACATAATTTCCTTAATTTTATTTCTAAAACAAAAGTTCCATACATTTCTCCCTCTCTGTCCTACACACACAAAATGTAAACAAAGATCTGAAAAGCGAGAGGAGAAAGTAGAGAAGAAATCTCAGTGACAGAAGATAACTTTGAGCTCTTTGGGGGAGGAGCACTCGTGCATGAGGGAGGGGCTATCGTGCGCGTAGGTGAAGGTGGCGGGGCAGGCGTGCTTGAAGAACTCCGAGTAGCTGGAGGCCCGGCAGGTCTGCGGGCTGTTGAAGTGGTTCCGGCAGCAGAGCTCGTCGGTCCCGAAAGCCGCGCAGCCGCTCTTGCAGCCGACCACGGCCCCGTGCGGGCCCCCCTTCACCTGCAGCGCGTGCGGGCACGTGCTCAGCAGGTCGGCGCGGCACCCCACGACGGGGCACTGCCCCTTGCCCTCGTGCGGCGTCACCGTCATGGGCACGTTGAAGCCGTCCACCAGGCTGACGCCGTAGGTGGAGAAGTCGGCGTGGCCGTGGTGGAGGGTGAACTGGGCGAGGGTGGCGGGGGCGGCGCCGCCGAGGCCGTTACACTCGAGGCGGCCGCCGCAGTCGCCGGTGGCGCAGGAGAAGTGGCCGTTGGTGTGGGTGCAGCCGGTGCGGGCCCAGATGCGGCCTGACCAGTGGGCGGCGGGGGCCGGGAAGGAGCGGTGGGTGAGGGTGGAGAGGGCGAAGCCGCCGCGCTCGAGGGCGGGGTGGCCGGCGTTGGGCTGGATGGCAGGCCAAATGGTGTAGGGGCAGTTGTTGACGAGTGTTAAAGTGAGCGCCGGGGGCGTGGCTTTCGCGAGGGTGCACAGGATAAGGAGGGTGGAGAGAGAGATGAGAGAGGTTGCCATTTTACCGTTTGGGTGAATGTGACTATGACTGTAGTGTGTGTATGCATAAATAGAGAGAGAGAAAGGGGACTGCACTGCGTTGCCAAGAATCTTTTCTCCTTTTTCCTTATCTGTAAACCTGTCATATGCTCCCTCCCTCTCCTCTACTTCGTAGTAAAATACATTATTTTGGTGAAACTAATTTTAATAAATACATTTATATTTTTCAAAATCCATTTATATAGGAGGTGCAACCCGATTGCAACCTCACTTAAACCTGACTTGTACCCTAATTCAAATCTGTATTCTAATCCGAATTTTATAAATAAATTATTTTTAGATGCGGGTCAATCTGATTGTACGACACATTCGATTGTACACAATTTTTTGTATATTTATTATAATTATACTTTATTTATCTCACTCTAATAGTCTCAATTCTTTTGGGCACGAATATTAAGAAATTTATATTTTACGAGGAAAGTAGTGTGGTCTACATTAATTAAATACATTTCCACTTACTTTACATCATAAATTTATTTACATTTCATCTTACAAATGATGTTCATTTACTTTACACTCTTAAATACTTCTTTCTTAATTTTTATGTTCAAAAAATTGTGATATTATAAGTGGGACGAAAAAAGTATAATTGGAATGTTGTCAAAAAATGAAAATTGAACATTACCTTTGTACCAATTCAATATGTCATATTTCCTTATTTAAAAGTCTCATTTCAATAGGCCACTTGCTCAAATGAAAAATCAATACATAATAAATAATTTTAAATAACTCATTATCTACATCATATATTAATGTGGGCTACACATAACCATCTTTCTTCTTATTTAAAAAAGAGTATCTTCAATTCTATCTTACACTTTTAATTTTTTACAAATATATCCTCAAAAATATTATTTTATCTTTCTTATTTTATGATAAACTATTTATTTCACACGCCGCAAGTGTACGGGTGCAATTGTATGTAACGACAAGAAAGATCGTATTCCACAGATATTGAAAACTAAAATGAGTACTATTCTAAAACTATAATCCTCTATTTAGATGAATGGTTAAGTTGGGTTTGTTGTAATATAATTAAAATAAACAAGAACAATAAAATCAACACAAGATAGATAAACAGAAGATAAAGATATTCTAGAGTTTCGACTTCAACAGATTTTGGAAATCAAATAAATTCGGCTCGATTAATCGTTCGAGAATCCAATTCTTTCTAAGACAATTACGAATTAAGTCTATATACACTCTCGTAGCATACAAATCGTAAATTACATTCAAGACTATTGTCTCTGAATCGCAATTAAACATGTAATTTCCAACAGTTCCTATGATTAGCCC
This sequence comes from Salvia miltiorrhiza, assembly GCF_028751815.1. Classification (NCBI taxonomy): domain Eukaryota; kingdom Viridiplantae; phylum Streptophyta; class Magnoliopsida; order Lamiales; family Lamiaceae; genus Salvia; species Salvia miltiorrhiza. The sequence goes on from NC_080387.1 coordinate 39,855,582, forward strand.
TCACATAAGTCTGATCAATACTTCTACGCTAATATTGACACGCATGTTTCATGTTCTTAGTTCAAGCAATAATGATCATCTCCCAATATTAAATCAATTCCAATAATAAAGAAAAATTGGTGGCTAATCAATTAAGCAAATATCAAAGCTCAAGAACACGAACATGAAAAAATAGTTCTAGATTAATAAATCCAAATAATTGAGAAATTCATTCCTATCCATAGGACAAAAGATTACTAGCCAAATAAAGACGTGTAAACTAGTAACTATAAACAATGAAAAATAAAATCATAAACAATAAAATCCGTAGGAAAATCGTAGAATCTCGCTATCTCTTGTTTTGACTCCACATATCTTCTCTTCTCGTCTCTCAAAAAATCAGAAAATAAAGGTTATATCTCATTTCTTGAAGCTTTCAGAGGGTATTTATAGGCTGGAGTGTCAAATTAATACTGAAGAAATCAAGTGAAAATAGACTTTCTGGCAAATTATCTGTCAAAACGCGATTAAACCTAACAAACACGCGGTCGGTCCATGCACCAGCGAAACACGATCGCGCGTCGTAAACAGAAAAAATCGGCAAACCACGCAGCCCATATACGCAGCCGTGTGTATGGCCCGTGTGTGATTTTTAGCTATGCACAATATTTTATTTCGTTCCATTCTCCCTCATTCGCGATTTGATTTTCGATCTATTTGCGCCTACGAACTCATATCGAGAGAAATTTGACTTCCATTCAGGTCATTTTTGCAAACTAAGTTTCAATGTTCCTAAAAAATTAATCAAACATTAAGAAAGCAATAAGTTCTCGACAATAAACTAATATACACTCAAACTAACCATAAACGCACAATTCCCTATAAAATTGACACCATATTGATTTAGAAACATAGAAATATGTATGTTCATCAAGCATAGATTCAAGATGTCATGAGGGCTATATATTCTTTTACACACCAAGATACACTTTAATTTTGTCCCATTTTGATTTTTGTTTGGGCATTACCTTCGAACAAATTACGGAAGATATTTTCTTATGTGAGAACTCTTTGAGATATAAGAATTTGACTTAGATTTGGAGAAAATTGAGTTTGGTAAAATTGAGAATTTAGTTGATCTTCAAAATTTGAAAGTAAAAAAAAGAGAGGAGTCGAATAAGATATAAAAGTTGCATAATTTTGAGAGTTAGGATAATCTTGCAAATTTGGATTAAAATAATTACGATGATCTGGATTCATAACTTCAAATAAAAATAATATGTGAAGAAAAATTTAAGAGAGTGTAAAATTGTGAGGAAGAGAGGGATTTAGTTTGTGTGTGAGAATATAGCAAAATTAAATTCTATTTATATAACTAAATATATCTAATGATAATTTTAATAAATTTTTAATATTTTTTATAAAAAAATTTGTAATTAAATTTTATCTACAAAAAATCTGAAAAGCCAATAAAATGTTACCACACGGTACAATGAGATGAAGGATCCCTGATGACATCCAAGTCGGCTGACATGCTAGATTATCACACTTCAATGACTTTGTAATAGTTTCTATTTACACTGTTTTTGTCTTTAATTGGTGACCCTCAGTGATATATTTATCTCCTTGATAAATAAATGCAATATTTGATTTCAAATCCTAAAGAATCGAAAGTCTTATTTATATATACAATTCATGATTTTTCTTTCTGATAGATAAACAAATTAAATAAAACAACAAAGTATAGAAAGTACTACTCAAACATATCTTAAAAAGGGCAAATGGTTTTTAATACCCACTTTTATAATACATCTATCAAATCTACCCACCTATATAAAACATCTATGAAAAATACCCACTTCATTGTGAAATACCATTTCTACCCTTATACTTAAATTCTCTTTATCTCCCATCTCTCGCCTAATTAAGCTTGACTAGTATATCGGCTGGAAACTTTCCTCGTGCCCGATAGGTTACTTCGGTAAACTGGGTCTGGACTGTGTGACAACGCCACGTACTGTTAAGCAAAAAATGGTTAAAATTGATAAATGTTCAAATTGATCCCGCGCTTCTCAAAATGGTATCAGAGCGGGTTTTTATAGAGGAATTATATAATTTTTAATGTATTTTATGACTAACCCATATGGGAGGAGACTCCATTTAAAGTCTATGGATCCGGACGAGTGTCCGAGATGTGTACACTACAGGAACTCTCTCCAAAATCTGGAGATAGAAATGGGTCACTTTATAAGTGATCTCAGGTGGAACAATCGAGCCCTCGTGACCAACCTACGACGAGGAGGAGATATTGAACTTATTCGCGATATCATCGCGAGTATCCAGAATTATCATGAGCATCTCATGAGAATGGCCTCAGCCAGAGAGACCATTGAACAAAACATGGCGGATGCCCATTGGTCTCACTACTGATGGAACCAAAAGACAAGACAAGCGTAGCTTTTCCAGGCTACCAAAAGATCGAGCCAAGTTCTTCCGACAACGTTAACTTGCGGGAGATCCAAAAGACGGTGGAATATTATGGCGTCAAGCTGTATGATCTACCGATGGAGCTGAGCAGAATATCACTCAAACAAGAGGAAATATTAACCCTCTTGTGTGATATCCAGAAAAGAATGAAGGAAATCGAAAGGCGAAAACCATGTTCCGGGAAAATTCGGAAACAATGGTCCAACGACCCGACGAATTCCCCTATATTTGATGCAGCACCCAAGGAGTTGCAGCCAAAGGATATAATCCGAATCATGAAAGGCAAATATCATGAATAGCCTTGACAGAATCGGATTAGATGATCTACAGGAGTTAGCAGAATCTTTTGCTAACCTCAATATGGTTGATCTAAAGATGAACCAAGAAGATGAGGTGCCCAAAAACGAGCCTCAAGAAGAAAGTTCGTCAAAAAGGGGTGGAGCTTCAGACGATGCAAGCCACTACCAACGAACCAAAAGACGCAGGCCACAGATGCGGGATACTCCTGTAGGGAAGGCCACACTTGAACCAATCCATCCATATGGATTGATTCTCAACCTCGACGAAGCCAGTTTCAAAGATTGGGAGGATCTCATCGATGAGTGGGCTTCAGCTTTGAATATCGTAGTCACCACAATTGAGTACGATAAAAAGGAGTTTGCCAAAATCTTCGAAGCAAGTCTGGCAGGAATGGCAAAACAATACTGGGATAAAATCGACATCTCAGCAAGGGAAGAACTGTTTAATAGCACAAAACCTTATGACATTATTAAGGAAGCTACTAAACAGATTAAGATCCATTTCTTGGGAATGGGTTTTTTCGAAGGATCCGCAGAGGAGAAACGCAAGAAATATCATCAGGCACTCTACAATCTAAGATTAATGGTGCTAGAGCCCAAAGCTCTTGATGAATTTCTACGTCTGTATACCCTATATGTTCATATGGGGGTAGTTGATGATACAACCGCCAAGGACCTCTTTTTCACAAAGTTTCCAAGTCCATGGAGGGAAATGCTCATCAACGAGTATGTATCACCGGGAGAATATCCTCTTGATAGTGCATCAAGAAGGATGTCTTATGTTCACAAGAAGCTGTCCGAATGGTGCCAGAAGGCGGCGGACCTGAGAAATCTCAAAAAATTGAGGAGGCTCAACAAGAAATCTCCATTGATGTGCGACAACATAGATCTTCCAACTGAGATCGGTGCTGAGTTGCTGTATCAAAAGAGAAGCCGAAAGAAACATAGGTATCAACCCTATGAAAGAAAGTCCAGAAGGAGTTCTTGGAAGCCGAGGACTATGTGGACCAGACAGAAGGCACGCTCCTACAAGTCAGGCCAACGGAGCGGACCATCAAGAAACCGATTCTCAAATCAAAAGAGAATCCCGGCAAGAAAGACTTTCAGGCGCACTCAAGCCAAAGCAAATGAAAGTTTTAAAGATTGCAACTGCTGGTCGTGCGGTGCAAAGGGGCATATTTCAACCAATTGCCCAGACAACGAGAAAAGGCAGATAAGGAGATTCGAGTCCACACCGGATATCGAAGACGCGATCTACCACCAGAAATTGATACCCGTGTATCAATTTGAAGATATATCCTCTGATGAGAGTATATATGAGCAAGAAGAAGTCTTTAGTTCTGAAGATTCGGGGATGTCCAATGGATCAACCGGAGACGAGTCAGACTAAAGAGGAACACGAGGTCCACCACATCCAGAAGGAGGATCAGAATGGATTTACTAGCCATTTTTTGATTCCACAGGAAGAAGTGGTGAAGAAGCTCGTAAGAAGACTCAACCGGGAAACTGGGGAGGTACAAACATACCAAGGGTTTTCCAATGGAAGATTGAATCGAGTTTTTAATAGCTTGATACCATCAAAGAGGAAGCATCATGTCTATTTTGGTGTCACAAACCGAGAAATGGCGCTTCCAATGGAGATTACAAGTAATCAGGTGGAGATCCAGCTGGTACCTGCCGAAGATATTAGGCAGGATCTTAAGAAAATGAAGCCAGAAGTCGCAAATACGATGAAATGGATTCATATTGGAGCAATTCAGTTGGTGATCAAATCATCCCTATCCCCTGGGACAGACCAACCAATTGATGTCGCACTTTGCGACAAAAGAATCAGAGATACTAGAGCATCAGTTCTGGGAGCCTTTTCAGGCAATCTCTATGCCAAGACGATTATAACCGAGTTCTATCCACAGATCGCTTATAATCTACAAGATTCATCCTTCAGCAGAGCCCTGACCCTCTATCAGGACTACAAAAAGAAGGAGCTGTTGACAGATGGGAATAGGCCATACTCACTGACTTATCAAGTCTCGTATGCCCTATCAAATTCTCATCACACGGAATTATTTCTGGGAAAAGAATTTATTGAGATTCCAGAAATATTCAAGGAGGTAGCCAGGGCAGTCAAACCAAACCGAGTGGAGATTCCTCAGATCGGAGAAATCGACATCGATATTGGAGACAAGACGGTGCTAAGCCATACTCAAAGTCTCAGACTGGGAGCACCGAGGCTATCATTTCAAGGAAATAGACTGACTTCAGGGTCTATTACAAGAAGTTTCTCTCAATCATATGAGAGAATGGCGATCCAGGAAACACCAGCTCCAGACATGAGGGTTAAACTCAAATGTCCCGAAGGATGGAGACAAGTTTCCACAAAATTTGATACAACAAGCAGGGAAAATCAGTTTCCTTGTAGTTCGTTGTATTATTTGGCAAATCCAGGTGACAACCGATACATCGGAACTCTGGAGGTTGGAGGTTTTGAAATCCAGACCGAAGGCCAAGCCGGACAAGAAGCAGATGTCCTGATCTTAGGACGAGATTTCCTTGACAAATATAAACCATGGTCATGGAAATCAGGAAGAATGGAGATCACAATCGGGCGTCAAAGGTTGATGATCTAATGACAAGTCCATTCTCAATTTACATCTCTGTTGGGATGTTATACGAGAAATTCAAAGCAGAATATTTTGCTGCTTATGTGGATTCGGGAGCAGGAATCTGTACAGCAAAACGAGGAGTCTTTCCAGCAGAAGTGGAAGAAGATCTACCTCGAATTGCAGGAAGGGATTTCTCTAAAAAGATTTTGCTTCTATCAAAGGGAGTAAAGCAAACGGAAATATTGATTGGCGGAGCAGGACAGACACCTTGGTACAAGGTCAAGACTCCACCAATTTATTTCCATGATACCGGAGCAGATATATTATTCGGCAATAATTTTCTGCAAAGCTTCAAGAGGTATATACAGGACAATGAAGCCAGGAGGCTAGTGTTCACAACCAATTGTGATCACAAAATCATTGTGCAAAGGCTCAATGGAGCTTTTCATCGTTCAATGCCAATCAAATTCCGCAGCAAGCGTGGTGATGATGGCAGACTCCGGCGACCCCAAATGAAGGATCAACGGAGATTCGGAGAAGTTTTGCTCAAATGCAGAACTGAGGGATTCCCAAATCTCTCTGAGGAAGAAACTCAAATCCTCAAAGTATCCCTGATATCACACAAAGATATCAAGGAAGAAGAACAGGTGTCCATTGCCGACGTCAAAAGGAGGATTCAGAAGAGTTACCATGAGAATCCTTTGGCATGGTGGGACAAGAACCAGCTCAGAGCAACCTTGAAAGTTAAAACTGGAAAGGAGCATGAGTTCGTTAGGTTCAGACCTATCCTGATGAATCCTCAAGATCAACAGGATATGAGGAGCATAATCAAGGAACACCTTGATTTGAAGCTGATCGAACCAGGAAGATCACCTTACAGCAGTCCTGGATTTCTGGTGAGAAATCATGGGGAGATCAAGCGAGGAAGACCAAGATTGGTCATTAATTACAAAGGAATTAATGATATTCTTGAGTTTGACGGATATTTCATCCCAAGCAGAGAACACCTTATCAACTGCATTAGAAGTGCAAGGGTATTCTCAAAGTTCGATTGCAAGTCAGGGTTTTACCAGATTCGCATGGAGGAAGGGAGTAAGAAGTTCACAGCCTTCTCAACTCCTCAAGGACATTACGTCTGGAATGTCATGCCAATGGGGCTAGCCAACGCGCCTCAGATATTTCAAAGAAAGATGGATAATCTCTTCAAAGATTATTCTATGTTTATGTTTGTTTACATTGATGACATTCTTATCGCATCAAAAAACATTCATGAACATGTCAGGCATCTGGAGATCTTTGCAGATGTTTGTCAACAAGAAGGACTAGTGCTGTCAGAAAAGAAGGCAGTCATAGCCACCCAGAAGATGGAGTTTCTGGGAATCGAGATCGATGAATCTGGAATCATTCTACAAGATCACATTGTGGAAAAGGTCCAGAATTTTCCAGAAGATCTCAAGGAAAAGAAGCAGCTCCAAAGCTTTCTCGGAGTTGTTAACTTTGCAGGAATGTTCATCAAAAATCTTGCGGAGTACAGGAAAATCTTTAGTCCATTACTAAAGAAAGATGTTCCATTTATATGGAAGGAGGAACATAGAGAGGGTATGAAGAAGTTGAAAGAGATTTGCAAGAATCTCCCAAAGCTTTCAATACCACAAGACGAGGATGATTTGGTCCTCTACACCGACGCGAGTGATTTTTGGTGGGCAGCTGTGCTTACAAAGATCACCCCTTATGGAGAAGAACCTTGCAGATACTGTAGCGGTCTTTTCTCCGACGACGAGGCTGTGCGATGGCACATCAACGAGAAAGAATTCTTTGCAGTGCGGAAGGCGTTTAAAAAATGGCCGCTTTTCTTACTGGCTAAAAAATTCGTTTTGAAAGTTGATAACACTAACGTTAAAGCTTTCTTAACAAAAAAGTTTGAATCTAAACCCGAAAGGGCTAGATTAATTAGATGGCAAGCAGAATGCCAATATTATGATTATGATATTGTCGTTTTGAAATCTGATCAGAATGTTCTTGCAGATTTCCTTACAAGGGATGGAGCTCCCTGAAGCGGAGGCCATCGAGGCAATACAGGGGCAGCTCTTTGAGAGTCTAGAGCTGCTACAACAAGAGTGGCACAGATGTGTGCTGCATACTAAACAAGCAGGAAAGATACAAGCGGCTGACGAAGCCAAAGTATCTAGCCAAATTGATGTCTGTTTCATGAAGATGTTCAATCTTCAGGAAGCAACTGAAAAGCCGCTCTTGCGCGCAGTCCGTGAAAATCGGGCTAAAGCAATGCTTTCCGTACAGGGCGGATTACCTGTAGCAGGGGATTCAAGTACCCCTAGCCCAAGTCCTGAGAGAATGGCTTCACAGCCGGACGCTCGAGGAAAAGATGTTGTTAAGGGGTCACTCCCTGAATCAACATGTCAACCCTCCACCTCTGGGGTAAAAGAGGGAGAGATCAGCCTTAGGCCCATGACAGGCCAAGTTAAGGTTGATACTAATCTTATTATTTCTTCTCCTTCTTGGCAGAATTATCAAGACAGGTGGGAGAAACTTCTTACGAGAAGGGGCATTAATCCGGGAAATTGCCGGGTTGATGTTGCAGGAAAATATCCAAGGGTTTGGTTCACGCCAGGAGCCAATCCAAACGATGTTAAAGAATGGTATGAATTTGGGGCATTAGCTTCAGTTTATACCACTTCCCCGGCATTCACCGAAATCAAGGGTCTACCCAAATGGATCCAGAAAACGGTGTTCGACGCATGGGAGAACAACGAGTCCCTCAAAAGGGGAGATGTTCTGGAATTGTACTTCTTCAGTGCAGCTCCAGAGCCAGTTGGCAAAGGAGTCTACGAAGCCTTCCATTTCATCAAGCTTCGGAGACCAGATACAGGAGCCTTGAACCGGATCAAAGTTCCTGAGTTTAATGCCGCAATCGTCTCAACATTTACGGAGGATCAAATCTCCACGAGACGAGCATGGGGTCTTTGGGTCTGTCTTACAGAGATGGACAAAATGAAGTCCAGATTCAAGTTCTTTCAGAGCTCAGATCTGGGAACGTTCCTGGTCAATACAATGACAGGAACCACAACCCAGTTTGCTGAAAATTCTTTCGAGAATAAGAGGCAAACTATTTGGGGAAACAAGATCGCGGGGAGCAAAGAGACTCGTCGCAAATTCTGTAATATGGCTCATGTTAGCCATTGGATCGAGAGAATCTGCGACCAATGTTCGTCGCAGAAGGAGCCAGAATTCGGCAAAGGTTTCCTCCCGAAACCTGATAGAAGAAGGTTCCGGTCTGATGAACATGACGAACGTCAGACACCAAAGGGAAGAACACCTCGGGCACCAAAAAAGTAAGGTGGCCGACAAAGCAGAGTGAATCATGTGATTCACAGCAAGGATCGCACCCACAAAAGAAACGACAAAAGTGGGTGGAAGAACAGGAGGACCACTCACCAAAAGCTTCAGGACAAAAGTGAGTGGAAGGAAAAGTTGCCGGCCCCTACCAGCATTATCACAAGACGATAAGGCGAGGATCCAGCACCATGTGATGCCACTAACAAGTGTCGGCAATCAAGGCCGACAAAAGAAGGTGGATGTCATATTCAAGCAAGCTGGCCACGAAGAAGGAATCCGAGGCCAACAACCAAGCAATAATAGAGGGGTTCAAACCTCTATATAAACACAAGTGCTGGGGAGAAGAGGATCATCGAAGAATTTCCACAACTTTCTCACACTACACACTCTCTCTTCAGAATCTATCTTTGTAATTTTTAATTCTTGTTTTTAAAGTTTTCGTTTTTAGTTTTAGTTCCTTTTTATTTTTATGTACACAAGTATTAGCTACTATGAGTAGCTAAACAAGTTTGTCTCCTCCCTTAGGGAGTATTTTATGAAATAAATTAAATTTTATATAATTCCTCTATAAACACTTAGTTTTTGCCCAACTATTTCGGTTTAGTATAAATATCTTCTTTTCATTTTTCAACAAAAATATTTAGAGTCGATACACAGCGAAGGAGGGAAACTGATTCCTGAAGGTGACCATTCGGCAAAAGCCGGAACACAGTGAAGGAAGAAGGTTGCAACCACCACTTGCGAGCGTGTGGTTGGACGAAGGCCGAGGAGGCAAGAAGTCCGTAAAAAGCGATTAAAGCTCCGGAAGGTGACCAGTCGACGAAAGGTATACTGTTGATTTATGTTTTGAATTATTTAGAAGTTGTACGGAAGCATGTTGGGCCTGATTATGTATTATTTGAATTATGATAATTTGAACATGAAATGGTTTAATGATGGATTTGTTGAGGATTGGTTGAGGGATAGTTTGGGTATGAATGATGAGTTGGATATGGTTGATAGGGGTTTTGTGAAAGTGGGTATTTTTAATAGATAAGTTATGAAGGTGGGTATTTTAAATTTTGACCCTCTTAAAAATACAACAAATTACATACTAACGTGGAGGAAATGTAGGTATAACTTCCAAATTATAATTGGTATAGGTGAGGACAGTGACACCATGATGACACACAACACAGAAGTTAGCGTCATCTACACAGACGCTAGTGGCCATTTACGCGATGCGTTTCCGATGTCTTAAAACGAATAAATATTCAAATTAAGACAATGAGACAAATTCAACTGAATCACTTTATAATATACTCCAACAGGAGTATATCGTGTATATATATATAATATTTTACAAAATTTATTAGAATGGGCAAACAGAGAGAGAGAGTCTTTATTAGGAGAGGCTAATGGTGATCGCATAAGGGTTAAGATTCAGATAGCTCATGCACATAGGATGTTCCACTTTTATAAAGTGAAAAAATCTAAGAAAAATTAAAAACAGTACACGAGTGGGGCGGGATGAAAAGGATAAAATGGTCTCAAAATCAAATAATCAATTATTGGTTCCAAGATAGTAGTATTAGAAAACAATATTAATGTTATTAATTTGAATAAAATATGTCCCATAAAAGTAATTAAATATTTTAAATTTTGATTTATGTAAATTCTTTTATTCAAAATAGAAAAGAATTTTGTTAATTTTATTATTTTCTCCATATAATACTTTTCTTAATAATTTTTTAATAATTATTATTATTTAAAAAAATAAAACTAACTAAATTCTCTTTAAATTTGAACAAATTTTATAAATAAATCAAAATTTTAAAACGTTTAACTTTTTTTATACGAGTATATTTTGTCCAAATAAACTACTCAGAAAATACTTTTGATGTCAACGTTTGCTAGGACTTGGTCTTCCATATGGGAGATCGCACTTGAGTGGATTCGTCGGTACAAATTTTTGAGTTTGTTAAGACCTTGATGACAAAATATTAAAAAAAAAAAAAAAAAAAAAACTAACAAATTTTACATCAATCCAAAGCGCTGATATAATATCTGTAACGATCATGAATATTATATATCTACTAATATAAAATAATTATCAATGACTTAATAATGATGGACTGTGAAGATAAAGTGGATCATTCAATATGCATGAGCTATCCGAAATCTTAAGTCTATGCAGCCACATTGTGGCCACCCACACACTAATATAATAAGGATAATCTTGATTTATTTAATTTATTTTTTTAAATAAAAATAGGATTTAGTTATTTTATTCTATTCTCTACATTGTACTTATTTTTTTAATTTTTTTTTGCATTTTTTATTTTTTATTTATTTTTTAATAAAAATAAAAAAGTTACCAAAAAATTGCAAAAAAATAACTATAATGTAGAGAATATGATAAAATAACTAAATCTTATTTTTATTTTAAAAAATAAGTTAAATAAATTAAATTATTTTCTACTTGAATAAATTGTGGGTAGCCACAATGTGGCTGTTTAGCATTACTCTTTTTCTATCACCATTAGCCTTCTCACGCTATTATAATTTAAACTATCAACTGGCTGTCCATCTCCATTGTATTTAAAAAAAAAAAAAAAAATCGTAACAACTTTTACCCGTACAACCTAGTAAGTTAGTAACTATGTTACATAAATATAGAATAATTATATTTTTACATATTTAAAATTTATTTTCATATCTAATTTGTTTTGAGATTATTTTTTTGACAATAGCGTTACATTTTTGAAAGAAAAAGAAAAAGGAGGAAGAGGAATTTGATTAAGAAAAGGGGAAAAGGCTAAATTATCAAAAAGTTATTGGTATACGTGTTTCATGATGCTATCTTATGTATAAGATCAGCCTTTCTTTAATTTTCATTTATAAATTTATAATTATACACCGGATACGTCTTTAAATAAAAGTAGGGGAGTGGGATTAGGGATATTGTCTTTTTTTTTTACTTTATAATCAAATCAAAAGGCAAGTTCTCTTTACTTAGTAGATTCGAGAACTTAATTCTAATGAAAAGATTAGGTATTACCGCATCCTCACTAAAATTTCATCAGATTTGTTAATTCCTAAGGTGAAAATTACAGATTGTATCATCTTTCGTAATTATAATTACTGACTTTTATTTAAATTTACTCGAAAAAAATATCTCGGTGATTTTTTTTATTTTTATTGTGATATGCGTATTACAAAATCATAGATGCCAGGATAATATAATACTAAGTCTTTATAATGAACTAACATAGACATAAAACAAGAAGAAACATATTACTGCAAAGAGTAATGCTAAACAGCCACATTGTGACCACCCGCAATTTACCTAAATAAAAAATAATTTAATTTATTTAACTTATTTTTAAAATAAAAATAAGATTTAGTTATTTTATCATATTCTCTACATTGTAATTATTTTTTTGTAACTTTGGTAACTTTTTTATTTTTATGAAAAAATAAATTAAAAAAATACAAAAAAAGTAAAATATAGAGAATATAGTAAAATAACTAAATCCTGTTTTTATTTTAAAAAATAAATTAAATAAATTAAATTTTTTATTATTATATTTGTGTGTGGGAGACTACAATATGGCTGCATAGAAGGTAACAATTGTTTAACGACAGCTAGTTGAAGTACCGAGTGTTTGAACGAGCAAAATTAATTTAAGAACATGTATTCTTTGTGTTCTTAATAATTAATATCCCGCCGCTGATTTATTTAAATTTGGGGTCAGGCGGATCTCAGTCAAAATCTGGGGATATGAGCAGTGTGAACATATTACCAGTAATGTCGCTGTCAAATCTTTAATTCGTATTCAGATTAATCCCAGTTACGTTTTTAAACTGAATAAATTTTATTAACATGAACCAAAGCAAAACAAGAGAAAGAAGCAGTATGCGGAAGCAAGAGTCATAAAATTCTTTCGCTGCACATTTATTCCTACACTTTACATGATTGTCACTTTTATAACTGCTTTACTTCTTTTACATCAACATGTGTAAAATGATACTTTACCATGTCCATCACGCTTTTTACGTGTTTCGATGGCCATACATATTATTGGTGTAAAATGGCACAGTTATTTCCTTTCAGTAGTTGGAATAAATAATTTATTTAATGTCATAATTATATTGCAATGAAATTAATTTTTTTTTGGAATCTACGTGTTGACTAGATTAATTTGGTATATTTACTTGTTCAAATCTATAAAAAATTGAAGGGCAAATGTGCACATTGGCCCCTGAACTTGACACCCATATAGCCTTTATCCCCTAGGATCGGTCAAGGCGCGTTGACCTCCATGAACTCTCGAAACAAGGGTGTAAATAAACCCCTCCGTTAAACGGCGCTCAAACGCCGTTTTTTTTTTAATTATTATTTTAAGGGGGCCCCACCTTAACGTCTAGACCTCTGTTCCAGACCTGCAATGGCCGTCCTCGACCCGCAAATTCACCTGCACACCAGCCACCGTCCTCGACTGATGGCCGTCTCCTCCGGCGATCCACCACGGGTGGAAGATGCTGCTGGCCGTAGCAGCAAGAAGAACTGCATCTCTCAACATCGATATGTTCGTAAATCGCGTCTGCAAAACCTCCGCCCGACATCGCCCAAGCCGCGACATCTCTCCTCCTCCTCCTAAGATTTTTCGAATTGAGCTCCTCGAATTTGTGAGAGAGCTTCATATCTTGGCTTGCTTCGCTCGAGGATGCTGAATTGGGGCTCGAATTAAAGTTTGATAGGAGCTCCGATTTTGCCGGCTTGGAAACCTCGCCGTCGCAATCCAAGATCATATCTTGGCTTTCTTTGCTCGAGGATGCTGAATTGGGGCTCGAATTAAGGTTTGATAAGAGCTCAAGTTTTGCCGGCTTCGAAACCTCATCGTCACGATCCAAGATCATATTTTTGACACAAACCTCGTCGTCGATCTGTGAGAGGAGGATGAGAATTCGGCGGCGGTGGCTGCCATTGAGCCCGAAGAAGAGAGATGAGGGAGTCGGATCTGAGAGAGATGAGGTGGAGGTGGTGGTATCTCGCCGCTGCGTAGCCTCTTAGTGTGAATGTATGTCGAGGGCGGCTGTGTCCGAGTGAGAAGGCGGCAGCCTTGTCGCTGCTCATCGGAGAAGGGCCTGTGTTGGCCGGAGATGAGGGAGAAGAGATGGGGGTGCTTGAAATAAAGAAAAAAAATAAAATTAAAGCTAACGACGTTTGAGCGCCATTTATCAATCTTCACCAATTCAAATACATAAGCTGAAACGCTGCCGAATTCGTCACTCAACAAATCAAAGCCATTGCAAAGTTTGAATCGAAGAAGAGAATCACAGAGCCAAAAATCAGACTCTGCTGATTATATACATTCTCTTAGAACTTAGGCAAATATTGTATATCCTAAGCCTATGTATAACTGATTACAGAGAGCCTGCTCTTTGTAATCTAGTTGGCAAGTTTTCGAACCTCTTTTCAATCGACCGAATCGAGAGTTTGACTCGAGAGGAGTTCAGACCAGTGTTCTGACTCCGTGAGATCTTAGTCTTTGTGGAAAGACATAGTTTTGTCTCAGTGAAGCTAAGAGTGAGAAATCCAACCTAGACTAGTGTGTTGGTACCAAAGATTGGATCTTTGGTTGTTTAGGTTTGTTGTGCACCCGTAAGCACAAGCCCAGTGAAGTTTGTTAGTGTGATCAACTGACCATGGATGTAGGAATTGGATTCCAAACCACGTAAAAATCCCCTTGTTGTTTATCGCTTTCAGTATTTACTTTCTTATTTGTGCTCAAACCTTTCGTGAACTGAAGCTGATTAACTGCAAAGTGAAACATAAGTCTTGACAACATGATCAATCACTAAGGCTATTTCAAAGTAAAGTTTTCCACTGCCGGTGTTATTAGTCTAACTGATAAATCTTCGGATAATCAGTAAGACTCATAATACACCTCTGTTTTACAAACCCGACTGAAGCCTAACGTGTATCAGTTAAAGTCTTTGACTTAACTGATAAATCTTTACTGAAGAGATATTCAGTATCAGTCGCCAACCGTAGTTTTGCTAAACTCTTTTAACTGAAAAGGTTGAGTTGGCTTGTTTTTCTTCAGTTTCGTTTAAAATAGCCTATAGGTGTATTCCATCCCTCATACATCTATTCGAGACATTCCGGGACCCAACAATAAATAAGAAAATGAGCAAAAGAAAAAAAAATTAATGCGGCTTTATTTTAATTTGCGCTAAATTCCAAAAAATGCTATATATATATGTATTAATTGACTAATAATTCATATAAAAATGTCATTTAAGAACATTTTTGCATCTGCGTAGGATTAAATGTGGCGGGAATTTTAATTATGACCAAATTCCAAAAAGTTCAAAACTTATGTATTAAATGATCGAAAAAATAGTTTTGATTAAAAATTGAAATTTGTGTATATTTCGTGTATTTATAACAATGATGCCCAGTTCGACCCTAAACCGTATGAACCGGCCTGAAGTCAACGGTTCTGGCCCAGATCGTTGACCAAGGGCCGGAACCGAAACCGCCAAAGACCTCAGTCCGATTTCCGTCCGAAGATGCGTGAACCGAAAATCGGCGGTTAACCGCCCAAAAACGATGGTTTTCGAATTTTTTTATTTTTTTTTAATTCAAATTTGATACTAGTGTAATACTAGTAAAAAAAATTTAGTAACTTTAGTTTACTTGTTCAATTTTGTAATTAAAAATTATAATTTATTTGTACGTGTAAATTATAATTTTTTTACTTTAAATTTAATAAAAATGTGAATTTTATTACATTTTGGGTGTTAATGTGTTATAATCTTATTTCGTTTATAGTTTTTCAATAATTTTGTTATATGTAATGTATTAAATAGTGTAATTTAATAAGAAAATTAAATATACACAATACATAAAAAAAAATTTAAAAATAGAAAACCGCCAGTTAGGCCCTTGTACCGCCGGATCAAGGCCCGGCCCGGAATTGGCCCTTCTCAATTTCTTCACGAGCCGATTATGATCACCTTCTCGGTGAACCGTGAACCGACGCTTCCGAACCCTTGGGTATCACTAACTTATAAACAATTAACATTTAGAAGAAAACAATAAACAATACATATATATATTTATAATGGTTCGAAGACAATCCATGTTAGAGGTCTCCTCAAACGATAAATCTTTCGTCCGCCGCATCTTTATGAAAAATAGAAATTACTAGCAAGTACTTTTCAATCCTTGATTTCACTCTCTTCACTTATTTAATTACACTATCAACTAACCGCTCGATCATGTTACTCAGATGCTGCAAAATAATGGGAGTATAAGTCTATAACAATAGGAAAATAACATATTATAAATATACAATAACTTATAGAGGATCGAAGTATATAACAATAGGAAAATAACTTATTATAAATATACAATTACTTATAGAGGATCGAATTTCAATTTCGAGGCAGACTTCAAAATGTTGCCATTCGACATACAAAGGATAAGTGACTACCTTATTAACATTAAAATTTCATAATGTTATGGAGTTGTATAAGAGAAAAATGCGATTTGTGCCCTCAGCAGTTAGTTTATATGATGGATGGCATTATATCTTAGGAAACACATTACAAATGATAAATTAGGCCCAAGAAGCTTCAGCCCATCCGCTTGGTATGAGGCCCAACTTGGGTAAAATTATCTGATTCCTTTTAAATACTCTTATTATACGTCGACAGTATAAGAGCTAAGGCAGTGAATATTTTCTTTAAGAAACGAAAATACTATGCTTAAGAAACACAAGTTTAATGTTATGAGACCTAGCTCAAGTGGTAAAGTTGAAGCACCCAAAGACTCTCATTTGTGAGAGGTCTTGGGTTCAATCCCGTTTGCCTAATTTTTCCACTTTTATGTGGGTAGTATTCTCATCTTTGTGTGGATAGTGTTCCGCCTGCATGCAGTTTGTTCAACAATAAAATAATACCACTACAAGAGGAAATAAAAATTAAAAGGATGTTTGGCTAAGTTATAAGCTATTCAAATTGTTCCCTTAATCATTTTTAAAACATAAATATTTCCATTCCAAAATAAGGTGAAAGAAATTTATAAACAGTTCTATTTTCATGTTTACACTTTTATTTTTGAAGTAAGGAGTAGTCCCAGAATTTAGATATATACTATTTGAGAAAAAAAAATGCCAATCCAACAAAAATCATTTCAAATAAATTTTCCAGTCAATTTATCTAATTGATAATGATTCCTAATCTGATCATAATCAATTATCTTCACTATGTTCACCGGTGGCAGAATATTTACTCTAAGTAAGATGATAGATTGATAAGTACTATTAAGTAGATAGTCAAACAAGTTTAAACTTAAGTAATCTATCAAAATAAAAAATAATTTAACTTGAATTATTTGTATCTATCAATTCTTTCAGTTGGGCTCATTTGCTATAAGTGATTAAAATATAGTATAATATATATCTTGTTTACTTCAAGCAAGTGTATATTATGTATTATACTCCATCCGTCCCACTAGAATTGTCACACTTGTCTTTTTTGTTTATCCCACTAGAATTGACAATTTCCTAAAATGGTATGTGGTCCCTAAATTCTCTACACACATAAAATAAGTGGACCCTACCTACTTTACACTCTTAACCCTTTATTTTTAATCTCCGTGCCCAACTTAAAAGTATCAATTCTAATGGAACGGAGGGAGTACATATCTTTGAAAATCTATATACCACTACCTTGATGGGATACATAATATACATTTTAATGGCCGGTTTGGTAGGTCTGATAAGGTCAAAATAACAAACATATTCAGAATATATATACCACCTATTTGATAAGCTTATAAATTACAAAAAGTCCGGCCTAATTTATAACTGATCACTCCGTAAACTATTTGACGACGGGCTCGTTTAATCGGTGATCTCTCGGTAAACTATTTTACCTAGGGGAGTTATATATTTACCGACAGAAATTTCCGTCGATAAAAAATTATTTTTTTTGTAGTGTGGTATACATAATTTCAAAGATTTGTCTATATAATACATATTATTAATTAGCGGCTTGCTTTATAAAGGGCCCTTATGTTTTGAAATGATATTAATTAGGTAGTAATAGATATGTTATACATGCACCTTGCATCCGTTTTCTTAATATGTGGACCTTGCATCCGACCTTTCAGGAGATGGTGGCGACATCTTGGAGGGAGACTGTCAGCACACGCTGCCCGATTTTATGTGTTATGTTGAAATTGAAAAGGCTTCGTAAGGAGATTGGGGTTTGGAATAAAGAGGTTTTTGGCAATGTGGATTCCTCCATTTCTTCTCTCATGAAACAGCTTGAGACTACTCAGGGGAAGATTTCTGCTTCTGGATATACGAACGATCTCTTTGATGAGGAGGTTAGTCTTCAGGCAAAGCTAAATGTATCGTTGACACATAAGAACTGTTTGCTTCAGCAAAAAAGCCGTGCGAACTGGCTTCGGGATGGAGACAGGAATACTGAGTTTTTTCACCGTTTGACCAAGTTCAAGAAACGGAATGCGCCTTTCACTCGCCTCAAGATTGATGGTAGAGAGACTTATGATGCCACTATTATTGAGAATCATATTATCACTTTACGTCTCTTTTCGCTGATGATGGTCGACCTTCTGGAGATCAGTTAGAGATTGATGCGCTTTTTGAGTCGGGGGTGTCTGATGATCAGAATGCGCGGTTGGTGAGTATACCCGATGAGAGTGAAATTGCGGCGGCGGTTTTTAATATGGATGCTTCAAGTGCTCCTGGCCCTGATGGTTTCTCTGGTAACTTCTTTCAAAGTTGCTGGGATGTGATTAAAGCGGATGTCATTGCGGCTGTTCAGAATTTCTTTCGCCATTCTTATTTACCTTCTGGGTGTAATTCCAGTACGATGATTTTGATTCCCAAGAAGGATTCAGTCGACACTGTTGCTGATCTTCGCCCGATTGTCCTTTCGAATTTCTTTTTCAAGATTATCTCGAAGATTCTTGCCTCTCGTCTTGGCGTGGTGGATGCGTCTCATGTTTCTGACAATCAATTCGGCTTTATTAGCGGGCGTAATATTCATGATTGCATCATGCTCAGCTCGGAAGGTTTCAACTGTATGAAACGCACGGACAGAGGACGTAATATGGCTTGTAAAGTTGACATCCGAAAAGCCTTTGATACTATTCGATGGGATTTTATCTTGCAAGTTTTGCGAGCTAATCACTATCATGAGAAATTCATTTACTGGATTTCTATTATTTTCAGCTCGGCGAGGCTCTCTATTCTCTATAATGGTCAGCCGCAGGGATATTTTGCTTGTTCTCGCGGAGTGCGTCAGGGAGATCCCCTTTCTCCGATTCTCTTTGGAATTGCGGAGGATATCTTGAGTCGGCTTTTTAGCAGCTGCGTTGATTCTGGGCATCTAGAACCTATGCGCTATAGTCGAACTTTTCAGTTCCCTACTCACTTGTTCTATGCGGATGACGTTATGATCTTTTGTAAAGCTACGGTTCGGAATGCTAGAAAAATTCATCAGATCTTTTCGTACTATGACTCTCTTTCGGGTCAGCAGTGTAGTCTGGAGAAGTCTTGCATTTACTTTGGTTCGGGAGTTCTCAATGACAGGAAAAGTGCTATTCATCGTGAGCTTAGTTTCACTACCGGGAACCTTCCTTTCAATTACTTGGGAGTTCCGATTTTCGTTGGGCGTCCGAGAGCTTCTTTCTTTCAGGCAATTCATGATAGGATTGTCCAGAAGTTTGCTCGATGGAAAGGTCGTCATCTTTCTATGGCTGGGAGGCTTTGTTTAGTCAAGTCGGTTATTCAGAGTTCGATTGTTCACTCCATGATGGTTTACAAATGGCCAAAATCGTTACTGCACTCCCTTGACAGGAAATGTCGTAATTTCGTTTGGTCGGGAAATATTGATAAACGGCCCAGCTGTGCTGTTAGTTGGGGTAGAGTCTGCTCCCCCTTGAAAGAAGGCGGCCTCGGCATTAGATCTTTTACGTTAATGAACAAATCTTATTTGATGAAGCTGGCTTGGAAGTTAATTCAGGGAACTGTTTGGGCGCATTCCATTCTGAGATCGAGATATCTAAACAATTTTGGGGTTGCAAAGGATTCGGTGTCGAACTCTTCTGTTTGGATTGGGATGAAAGAAGAAGTCAATCAGTTGGTGGATGATTCTTATGTTTGTATTGACCGTGGTGAGCATACTTACTTTTGGCGGGATGATTGGCTTGGGTACAAGCTTGTGGATAAACTTAAAATTCCGATATATATGCATGATTTTCTGAGCTTCTCGGTTAGTGATTATTTTTATGATGGTGTTTGGCATTTCACGACATCCTTTGTTTCTCGTTTTCCTGATATTGTGGATGATATTCTGCGTATTCCGATGGGCGGCCAGAGGGATACGAGATATTGGAAACAGTC
This sequence comes from Salvia miltiorrhiza, assembly GCF_028751815.1. Taxonomy (NCBI): domain Eukaryota; kingdom Viridiplantae; phylum Streptophyta; class Magnoliopsida; order Lamiales; family Lamiaceae; genus Salvia; species Salvia miltiorrhiza. The sequence continues at coordinate 39,875,736 of NC_080387.1, forward strand.
GGTTAAGGGTGAGGTTTCGGCCTCTTTGGCTTTTTCTAATATTTGCCATCGTTTTCCTGCTGTTAGCTGGGGCAAATGGATCTGGGAGGAATTTATTCCGATGAGGCGATCTATTCTTTGTTGGCGTGTCCTCCATGGGCGCTTGCCTACTATTGATGTTCTGATCCGGCAAGGGTTAATTGCGCCCAATGCTTGTTCTTTGTGTCTCCAAGATAGTGAGACGATTTCGCATGTGCTTTGGGAGTGCTCGTGTGTTCACCCTATTTGGACTGATTTTTTAAGTTGGTTTGGTAAAGAGAATCTCTTGGGGTGCATGGATATTCATTCCTTCTTAGTTCTGGCTTGGAATCTCTCTTGGAGTTCCCAAATTGGTTCTTTTTGGAAGGCGGGAATTATCACTCTGATGTGGCGTATCTGGTCGGGACGCAATGCGCTTATTTTTTAGGATTTGTGCTTTGATAGACGTGCGGTTTTGGCCTTTGTCAAGGCTTACTTTATGGAGATTGATGGGGTTTTCCGGAAGTTGGGTAATATTTCTAATTCTTGGGCTGACTATTCGATCACTCGTGCGATTGGGGTGAGGAGCCGTGCTGCTCCTCCCCCCTGTATGGTGGAGGTTCACTGGTGGCCTCCCGTTGGTCAATGGATTAAAGTTAATACAGATGGCTCGGCGGCGGGAGCTCCTGGAGTTATTGCTGCGGGCGGGGTTTTTCGAGACAAGTGGTCTCATGTCCGAGGTTGTTTTCATTTTAAAGGCGGCAACAGCTTTGCTTTCGAGGCGGAATTGTTGGCTGTGATCTATGCTATTCACATTGCTCATACCCGAGGCTGGCGGCATCTGTGGGTTGAGGCTGACTCTATGTATGTGGTTCACCTTTTGTACTCTCGCTCGAGTGATGTTCCTTGGAGATTTAGGGCGTTTTGGCAGCATACTCTTCGCCTGCTTCGGGATTTTTCTTTGATGGTCTCGCATATTTACCGTGAGGGTAATCAACCGGCAGATATTATGGCCAATGATGATCGGCAGGAAGGCTGGTGGCCTTTTGCGATTGAGGAGATTAGGATTGCGGTTGCGAGGGATATGTCGACGCATAGTCATATCCGTATGGTTATATAAGCAGGTTCGTTGGTTCCCTTAGGCTTTGGTTGGGTTGTTTTCTTTTGTTGTTGGTCTCCTGTTTTCTTTCTTGGTTCTTCTTCTTCCGGTTTTCTTGAGCCGAGCTTCTTAGGGGTGATGGTTAGGCCGGAACTCCTGAAGTTGTCTCTTCCCGCTCCTGAACCGAATGTGAGTCTTTCACGAGTACTCTTTTTCCTTCTAAGGTCTCTTCTTCTTAGAAGGTTTTAATGAGGCTCGGTCTTTTGTTTGCTCTCTTTTGCGCTTTCTTGGATGTTTTGTACTCTTTTACTTTTCCATTAATACAAGCCTTATTCTCATCATGTTATACATGCACCTTAATAACCCATGTCAAACAAGTCTTAGCATGAATTTCATCATAAAATATACTATAGTATTCAATGTGATCTAATTCTTTAAAAGTTCAATCACCGAACACTTGAATACTTTATATGGCAAAAGGTTTTGTAAAATGGAGGAGGCTAAGCCAAAGACTAGCTTTAATTGTAAAAAGTGGGGAAACTCAGAATAAAAACTAGCTACTTCATGATCGACCTAATTAGCGAAATGTGTACATGTAGATTGGTCCATTACACTTTTGGACCAACGTTTACTTACAAATGGACTAAAACAATTCACTAACGTTGCTTTCTTACAAAAAGTTTCACACTCATAATTTTGTTCCACAAATTCTAGCAAACGTGTGTATGCATATGCATGTGAGAAAATGGGTAAAGGTTTTAGTTCACGCCAATCTCATATGAGGCACGCCAAGTATCATTAATTCTTTTAGTGGATCTTAGATGGTTACACTTATAATATCATGTTATGATATACGTCACACTTATAATGATAATGTTAAAATAGTATTCGAATACTATGTTTTATGAAATGAGATGGACTATAAGAATTTTATTTTGCAAGAAAAAACCTATGCCAATCCCATAAGTGAAAAGCTATTATTCATGCATGGGGTTTCGTTTTTATTTTGGGCATGGCTTGTTAATTTGGACTGAATCCTTATTTAGTTTGGATTATTAATTATTCATGAGCTATTCGGATCCTAGTTCGGCAAAAGATTGTTCGGGCTGGTTTAGTAAAGATTGTTATCCAAACGAACGAAGTTTGGACTTGGTAGTTAGGGATGACAATGGATCCTGGACCCGGTCCAGATCCGCGGATCCAGATCCTTTTTTAGGATCTGGACCTTAAGAAAACGGACCCAATGGATCTGGACTGAATCTGGGTTATTCCTATAATTTTCAGATCTGGATCTGGAGCAAAAAATCTGAGACCCAGATCCAGTCCAGATCCGGTCCATGGATCCATTTATATATAAAAATATATATAATGTTATTTATTTTTATCTAACTCTAATCTAATATCTATGACTAATCTATATATCTCTTTTCATAAATAATATATAATGCAATTAAAGATAATATTTTACTTTTATTTTAATTTAAATTTTAGTTTTCATTATTATTATTATTATTATTATTATTATTATTATTATTATTATTATTATTATTATTATTATTATTATTTGTATTGATAACATTAATTTTCTTTTTTCTATGTAAAATAGAGGACACATTGTTCCACTGTTATTTAGTACTTGATTATTATATTCTTATTGTTATTAAAATTTGATAATATTTTTATAGAATATGGTTAATTCATTTATTTTGAATAATTGTTGAAAATCTAGACAATAATTATAATTTTATTTAGGATTAATTTAAGATTTATAAATTTATTTTAAAAGACAAAAAGTATGGATCTGGGTCTGGACCCGAGATCCTGTAGATCTTATGGATCTGGACCTGGATCTCATTTTTTTGGATCCAATGAATCTGGACCGGATCTGGGCCTAAATCAAAAAATTCGGATCTGGATCTGGACCAAGCAAGATCCGGTCCAGATCCGGCCCATTGCCATCCCTATTGGTAGTATTCGACTAGCTAGTATATTGACAAATTTGTTCAGTGATTTAGCTTGAAAATATAATATTACTAACTTGATGTAATTTATATCTATATACTATAATTAGTAATAATTATATTTAGTCTCTAACTAATTTTTTTTGGTAAGAAAATATTGAATATGGAGTATATTTTTGTAAATAAAATAATATTTTTCAGAAAAATAATTACAAATATTTTAAACATAAATCTTAATTTAGAAAGTTTATTTGGACTCAATTATGCTCGAATAAATTGATGAGTCTCGAAGTATTTGGTGAATAAAGCTTGAGGCTTGACTCGATAATGAACGAATTATGAATGAATATGACAATTTTTAGCTCGGCTCGATTCGGATCCACGATATATAACGCGAATGATATTAAATTTTGCAGATTGTGAAGGACGTTTTGCTGTAAAGTATACATTGTATGTAATTCACTAGATATATATTGGTAATGTGCTAGTGACAAGATCATCTTGATGAACATGACAAAAAGCAGGTATACAAATGAGGAGAATAATAAAATATTAGAAACCAATATTTAGTTGCTTTTTTTCGCCTTAAAAGAATAAATAAATAAATAAATTGTTGCTTTTCAAAAGTGCGAGGTGTTTTTAATCATATTCCAAAATTGCCTTCCAAGTTTCCTATCCATAAGTCCTCTCATGTACCTTCTCTCTCTTTGTGCGTGTGTGTACGTACTTTATTTTTATTCATTTATTTAGGGGGGTGTATTCGTTGTGGATTTCCACAGACTTTAAAAAGTCCATGGAATTTAAATTCCATGGAATTCACATAGATTCCAGACGACTTTCAAAGAATTCGTGGTTGGATTTCACCCCGATTTTCACAGATTTTCGAAGAATTTAGGGGATAATTCTGGAATTGAAATCCATGATGCCAACGCCCGCTGAGTCCCAGCACCGCTGGAAACCCAGCGAGCGCTGGGTTCCAGCGAGCGCTCAAATCCTTCCATTCCAAGATATACTGAAGATATACACACTCAGCGAGCGCTCAAATCCTCCCATTCCAGCAAGCAAAATTTGTTGTCTACAAACTGCCTGTGTGAGTGTGAAGTAGCAAAATTTGATTGGTGGGATGCAATTGTATTTGATATATTTTGTAGCCTGAAGGAGTTGAACGAGGTTTTGCTGGAGGGGCTTCCGTTGGGAATGGAGAAGGAATTTGAGGAATCATGCAGAGTGCCTTGTTGGTGCGGCAGTGTTTTATCAACCTTATTTACTTGTTGCTGCTCGCCAGTCTGTCTCAGGGAGTCAGCGGCGACGATCGTTGTTGCCTGAAAACAGTGAGAGAGATGAGATGGCGACAACACCGCTTGACCCACGAGCGGCGGCTGTTTTGCTGCGGTTGTCGGAGAACTTGAGGGAGCCAGTGGCGCCTTGCCGTTGCCAAGGGAAGAGACGGCGCGGGGTGGTGTGTGTGAACGACTCACCTTTTTTATCTCTCTGCAACCTTTGATTGAACGATTGCTGAGTTCCAGCGCTCGCTGGCTTCTTGGCCACGGGCGCTGGAACTCAGCGCTCGCTTAAAACTTCATGGATTTCAATTCTCGTGGTTCTTGGCCGGATTTCGTCGTGTGTATTTTTTGGATGAAATCCATGAAAGTCATTCCGGATTTTAAGTCAATGGAATAACGAATACACCTAGATTTGTATGGATTTTAAAAAATCTGAAACGAATACACCCAGATTTATATGGACTTTTAAAAGTCTTGAACGAATACACCCAGATTTCTGCAGACTTTTAAAAGTCTTGAACGAATACACCCAGACTTTTAAAATCCATAGAAATCCATCAAATTCCAGAACGAATACACCCCCCTTAGTTTGAATTTTTGCTTTCTATAATTTAATTTAATGTTGAACTACGTATATGGTGATTATTGCGAATACAAGAAACTGACAGATATTGGCTCATGATATATTATAAGGTGTAGAGAGAGATAACGACTCAACTAAAGGGAGGAGTGTTCTTCCTCTTCTCCTTAATTAAACTAAACATCTTTAGAAAGACGGTACTTTAAAGAGTCGTTTATCTTATAAGATTGAGTATTTTTATCCTTAAAATTATGATTAGTTTTTTTAATTCCACCATTTCAATAAAGTAAGAATTAAGCAAAATTAGCTTAAACGATTAAAAATAATCAAGAGTCTTGGTATTCTAAAATTTTAATTCATTTAAATAAATACATAAATAATCTTATTATTCTTATATATATCAGAATTAGTTCTAAAAAATAAACGTCCCATTACGGTTAAGCTGATTATCTTAAAATGTTTGTTTACTAACATAACTTTATTTTACAAAATAAAATAATTATATGTAAAGTATATATATTTTTTAATTTGTGTGAAAAATAAAAGAAAATTACTTCGATAAAATGAATGTCGTTGATCACTAATTATTTACGTTTAAGCAAAGTCTTATTTACAAATTAAAAAAAATTCTAATTAGGGTTTATGCAAGTATTATATTTACACTTAAGCAAAGTCTCATTTACGAATAAAATTGTGTAAAAAAACTTATTTATACTGCTGGAATCGAACACATAATCTCTAATTTCGTAAACTAATCGGTCAATAGTTAGTCAAATTGGCCCTATTCGATTTCGATTAATCTAAAAATCGGTTCAATTAATCCATAACCGAATCGATTACCAGCCCTAGTTGTGCCCTAAGCTAAATATTAGGTATGCCACATATTTTTAAAACATTTTATCAAAAGACAAATATCTTCCGTGCGACCAGCTTTATGGATATGGCGGGCTTGGGATCACTTTACAAATAACGTTTATAATAATATTTTTCATAATAAAATATAATTTTATAGCCCATTCAGTATATTTAAAAAAAAAAAACTCATGTTGGATAATACTGCCACAGGAATTTGAACTTGTTACCTTTGAAAGAATGGTAACAGTCTTTATCCCATCCACCAACATGTTATTTATGCTTATTTAAAACATAAATTTTTTATATAAAAACATGGACTTATATATATATATATATATATGGTGTGGTTATAATGAGAACCACACTTATCGTGAGAACATAAGAACCATTAAAATCAATGCATCTGCTATATAAATTAATGCATTCGTTATTAAATTTAATGCATCCGAAAATAATAAAAATTTTGCTCCCTTCAGGATTCGAACCCAGGATCTACATTCATCCACCAAGATGATGCATCCACCGTAGATCTTGATGATCGAATGACTTAAAATGGTTCTCCGTTCTAATTTTATTTAGTGGTTCTTATTTGAACCTCTCCCTATATATATATATATATATATATATATATATATATATATATAACCATATTGGATGAATTCGTAACCCTGATGGATAAAATTCGTACATTAAAAAACGTTTATATTTATATTTTAAGAAGTGTTTTCACTGTAGCCCTCCCCTATATATATATATATATATATATATATATATATATATATATATATATATGGGAGGGCTAAAATAAAAACACTTCTTAAAATATAAAATATAAACAATTTTCAGCCCTTAGATCATTAAGATCTACGGTTGATTAGTAACCCTGTTGGATGAATTCGTGGTCTTGGGTTCGAATCCCAAAGGTAACAAAAAATTATTTTTCACAATTCGTAACCATGTTGGATGAATTCGTAACCATGTTGGATAAAATTCGTACATTAAAAAATGTTTATATTTATATTTTAAGAAGTGTTTTCACTATATATAACTTTAATTCTAAAATAAAATATAATATTTTAATTATTAATTCGGTTAATCAGGTTTAACCAACCGTTTAACCAAATTTTCGAGATTTGATAACCGAACCGGTGAAAATAGATTATTAGTTAATCGATTAACCCAAAATTCGGTTCGATTACAGTTATAACCGATTAATCAAACCCATTTTACCACCCTTACGCACAACTATTGACTCTAGATTGGCTCAACTTGCAGGATTTGTGATTATTTTTTTTTCTTCTGCTTTTTGTTTATTCCTTTGTGTATAAACAACGTTGGTGTTCCTATTTGAGAAGGTGCATGACAAATGAAGAGCGACATAGTTGATAAAGCATTTTCCTTCGGGTCATTAAATTGAGGATTTGCATCATCACACGAGGTAGTAATGAACCATTATTAATCTTATTCTTTTTTTTTGAGAAAAATCTTATTCTAAAAAAGGAAAAGAAAAGGTACAAAGAAATGACTAATGAGAAAAAAGAAAGAGTTATATAATTAATCTTCTTCATGTTAAAGAGAATTTTTTAACATTAGGTCAGCTCCATACTATATGTATAATGGAGGGATTTTGGAATTTTCATAAATATGGAATGTTAAAAAAATCTCTTTAAGAAACAAGATAATGGACAAAACGTAGAGATAAAAGAAAAGGCAAAAACAGTACAATAGTAAATAATCATCTGAAAAGGAAAACTATAAAGCATTATAGATGGTTTGAAGTTTGAACACATGGTTCCAACTCAAAAGAGCAACCCCAAAACTTGGACTCCAATTTTAGGATACTCTTTAATGCTTCTATTTCATATATGCCTTTTGGTTCAACCCCTTTTTCTTTTCACTAACTACTTTTTGCCAACCGTCGTTAGCTCTCAAAATAAAATGGACAAATTAATGGTCAAACTAACATAAGTACCGGAAAATCTTACCAATAATAGAAAAAGCATTTAAGTGGAAATTGAAGTTAGTGCTTATCAGTTAACCAAATGTCCCTTTGTCTCTCTTGCTTTGTTTGTTGTTCGTTTGTTACGATTTACTAACTCACAATTGATTTGGGGATGTTTATTACTTCTGCTGTTTTATTTTAAGAGGATCTTTAGTCATGATAGATAAAAATAATAAGATCAATTTTTTATTTAATTAATTAGATGGATTGAAGCTTTGGAATATTTCAATGCATTTGATTATATATACCATTTAAACTAATTTTAGTTGATTCATATCTCATTGAAAGGATGGAATTGAAAAAAATACGCAATCATGTAAAGTAAACCTAAGGATGTTTTATCTTTAATTATAAATTTATCACGAGCAAAGTTGGAATAAGAAAAGAAGAGAAAATTTTATTACACGGTTTTTTTTTTTATTTCATGTTCTTTAGAGTGAAAAATATTATCACGCCAATACCTCATGATAATATTATCATGAATTGGAGTGACAAAGAAAAAAAGATAAAGGAGACTGCCCAAATTCTTTTTCGATGTTGTCTGAGAAAAAGTATCCACCTACTAGGGGTGTAAATCTGATCGGGTTCGAGTACCCTACTCGATTTAATCGGGTACCCAAACTCGAAATATGTCGCAAATTTACCACTCGATTCCGAACCTGAATTTTTAATTGGGTATCCTAATACTCGATTTGGATACCTAAGTCGATTATTCGAGTATCCTTAATACCCGATTTTTTTTTTTTTTTAAAAAGAACTTCTTCCAGCTTTAGCCTTTAAATTGTATAGTGTCCGTTTATAATTTTCTATATTATAACAATCACAAAAATAAACAACAAGCATAAATCACATTCAACATCAAACTCTCAAGTTTTAAATTTTCTATATTAACAATCACAAAAACAAACATCAAGCATAAATCACATTCAACATCAAACTCTCAAGTTTTAAATTCAACCAACGACTCAACGAGGAGCAACGAGCAAACTCAAATAACTTATAACAAAAGAAACAAGTTATAATCTTCCAATTTCCAAGTGAAGGTAAAACCAAATGATATCAATCAATGCAGTGAATCCAGAAATTCAAAATAATTAATGCAATGCAATGAAAAAAATTAAGAAATTCGAGATTCTTGAGCCTTCAAGTGATGAACCTACTCGAAGAGGCTGTCCAAGTAGCACAGTGCCGGAGGCAAAGGCAGGAAGCGATGGGGCGGGGCTGGCTGAGCACCGTAGCTCAGAGGTGGCACGACCGTGTTGCAGGGGAGCTGAGCTGTTGGCCTGTTGCTCCAGGGAAGATACTCTCTTCAAGAGAGTTAAAGAGAGACGAGAGAATTGTGGGGGCAGACCGTAGTTGCAGAGACTTAGAAAGGGGTGGCAGCGGTGTGCCGGCTTGGGGCCGGACAGCGGCGACCGACGAATGGCGATTGGCGGCGGAAGGGGACGTCCAGAGAGAGTCATAGAGATAATTAGGTCGTTGTGGGAGAATTCTCAAAACTCAATTTTAGTATTTTCAGAGAGTTTCAGGAGAAAATAAAAAATAAAAAAAATCGAGTATGTCGGGTATGCTCGATATTCGAGTATACCTCACCCTTAATACCCAGTCTCGGCATGATATCCTAATTTATTGGATATCGGGTATCATATACTCGACTGAGTATCCAGTCTGGTATATCCGATATCCTAATTCGCCCCCCTACCACCTACAAAACATGTAAAAAGAATAAAAAAATGGTGAAAATGTATATTTTCTACCATTTTCTATCAAAGAGTATGCACCCTGAAGGCATACGAAGTTATTAAACTATCATGACATTCACCTATAGTACAACTAGTATCTCACTCTATGCTAACATAGGATTAAAGACAGATCCAAAAATTTGGTTATAATGGGGTGAATTGAAAATAAATACTTCAATGCATTATATTTAATTTGAAAAAGTATTTTGATGTTCACACATATATATCTTTATCAAAATTTCTTTCAATATAAAGCCTTAATGAATCTTCATATGTAAATCATCCCTCATCTTGTTCAACAATGTTCATTTTTTTAGTAATATATAGTAAAAATAGACAATATTAGTCTAGTTAACCTAATATAGACCCTCAACCTTTCACTAGTTGACTCTATTAAAAAAGATACAATTAATAAATTGTTCAAAGAGTAAAGAAGTAGAGGTACAAGCGTAATTAATTTCAAAAACTTAATAAACATATACTCTCTATGTCCCGTTATTTTGCGACTCACTTCTTATCGGTATAAAGATTATGGAGATTGTGTAAATTGGATAAAATTAAAATGTTGAATCCACACTTTTTCAAGAATTTGATTCGTGGAAGGTAACTATTAATGATCTGATCTAGTGACTTGACTTTTTTCCTTTTCACTATAAAGTATTGTTGGATTGTGTTTACGAGGAAGTTTTAGGACGATTTCACACGATAGTATGATTATTGGATTGAAAGGATTAATAGGGTATTCTCGTACATTTTATCCTACTGGAGGATATCTTATTTTCGTGGATGCATTCTAATTGTGATTGCATGCCTCACCTTTCTTCAAATATTGCAACCATATGTTATTTGATTTTGGATGTGGAGACTGGTAAATTCATTCACATTTTGTTTTGGTGTGGGACTTCTTCCTTGTCTATATATTGCTCTCATAGCTTTCTTGTCGCGGTATGTATCAACTTAATCTTTTGGAACAATGAATTTTATTTTATATAGGAAAAAAAAGGACATGATTAAATGAAATTCTTGACATATATAATTAGAACTTGAGTTCGGATGTCCTTACCTTGTGAAATTAATTAACCGTGTAATCTATATGTTTTGTACTTTATCATCTTATATTCTTATTATTCTAACAAAATATAAAACTCGCATAATAAAGAAGATCGATCGACTAATAACATACATAATTGGCATACTTAGGGCCTGTTTGATATGGGTTTATAGGTAGGATAAATTAAATTAATAGAGATTAGTGTGATGTTTGATATCATGTGCAGTTAATATGGTCAACTCCTACTTAATCCCACTTCTCCATGCTATTTTGTGGGAATAACCCATACTAATAATCCGCCCCTCCCCCCTTGGATAACTTTAATACTGCGAAGTTGGATAAAACATCTGCTACCCTTCCTCACGCATATCGATGCAAATGCCCAAGTAATGGTGGACACACATGGTATTTTTAAAATTATATGAGGATAGTTTTGGTATTAGATAATATAATCCAACATAATCCTATGGATATCAAACACAATATAGGATTAAGTAGCCATGATATCAAACACCCGTGAAATAGTATAAATCCACACTAATCCACACTAATTTTTCAAGATAATTTTAATCATAATCAATCCTAAACTGCAAATCAAACGGACCCTTAAGATAGTAAAGTGCAATTTACACTAGACAAAATATTTTTTTCAATTTCTTTTTTTTTTAGAATTATTTTTCAATTTCATTCACATGCATTTGTATTAAACGTACATACACTGTTTATTCAATTCTATGCCAAAGAGGAGAAGATGTTAGTATATAATAGCACGAGGGGGGGCAGATAAGAAATTTGCATCATGTGCATGGAAAAAATGATGAAACGAGAAAACGAGATGGAAATACATTGGAGTCTCGATCGGGAAATAGATTCTCAAATAGTGCAGGGACAAACAAAAATAAAGCAATTTCTTTTTAGCTTTATCTAATGTTGAATTAATGATTGAATACCTTAACTTTATTTTTCCGAAAATTTATTAATATATTTTTGTTCTTTTAGAGTATTTTAGTACTGGCATATCCGGTTTCTAGAATTTTAAGCTATCGACTTTCGAAATTCTGCCTCATATTTTGAGTTATTCTTAAATTTTATAAATTCGAATTTTGACCTTTATATTCTATAGTAATTTTTTTAACTTGAACTTAAAAATATCAAAAATATACTAGTTTATATTTATCTTCGTTGTTTGTTTAATAGTCCGAATCACAATTTTCGAATAACATAAGAGATCACTAGTTTAATTTTCAACATTTTGAAAAATGTTTCAGGTTGTTTGTAGACGTAAGTATTATCGGTTTTGATGTATGTTTCTTTTTCTTTTTCTTTTTTTTTTTTGAAACCATGATGTTTCTTAAAGATACATCATAAAAAATGAGTCGAAAATAAGATTATTAAATGAAGAATGAATTAAGATAAATACAAGTTATATTAATTTGTAACATTTTTAAGTTCAAATTAAAAGGTCATCATATAATCAAAGTTCAATAATTTAAGAATAATTCATATTTTATTAGTAACCAATTTTGTATGAAGCTAGCTTTTTATAGAGAGTTATCAACGAGTCAAAGCGCTATAATTTTAAAGTAACCCTTATTATATTATATAGTAATCAGTTTTGCAAAAAGCTAATTTTTAAATTTTTAAGTGATCAATAATGGATCCTCGTTTTTTCACGCGATAATTCAAATCTCTAATTTAATGATTAAGCTATCTTACAAGGAAATATTAGTTTTTACAGTAAGCTTAATCTAAAAACAAGGGGGGAAAAGAGCACGAAAATTGTGTTCGATACATATTCAATTAATTACAATGGAAGTCAGATTATTGGACCGTTTTCTTCACAAAATCAATAGGTATTAAACTACGAAAGTTACCACTGAGCTATAAATATTTAAATTAATAAAATTAAAATGACCGATAAACTGAGAAAGAGAGATTTTTTTTTTGGAAGCAAAAGAGAGTATATTTTTGAATATATACTACACATAAGCCAACACATGCAATTATTTAAGTTCTGGTTTGGTTTATACTGCAAAGAAATTCAAGTGAAGTCCCACGAGAAAGGTTCAGCATGACCAGCCTCACTACCGGCCGCCTCCATCCACGGCGACGCCGCCGCCGCCGCCGCTGTGCAGAACCACGTATCAAGACGGTAGTGGCCGTCGATACCCAAGAACAGATCCGGTAAACCAACAAATGCATCATCCTCAGCTGAAGAAGAAGAAGAAGAAGAAGACACGGGTGATGAGAGTTGGCCGCCGTGCTCAGCCGTGGAAACCACCAGCTCAGCCGCTTTGGCGGCGGCGGCCTGCACGTCTTTCGGAGACTTGGAGGCGGCGCGGGGCAGTTTCTCAGCCTGCTCCGGGAAGTTGAGGACGGCGGAGCGGCCTTTGATCGCGACGGCGGCCGCATCGTGGGCTCGCGCGGCCATCTCGGCGGTGGCGAAGGTTCCGAGCCATATCCTCGATTTCTTTCTGGGCTCTCGGATTTCCGAAACCCATTTTCCCCAGCTCCGCCGCCGGACTCCGCGGTATGTGGGGTGATTATTCGTTTCGGCGGTGGAAAGCTTCTTGATTGGTGCCTGTGATGAAGTGTGATCGGAGGAGGTGGGGGTGGATTGATGCATGTAGTGGAAGATGATGAGTTGTTGATGTGGATCCATTCTTCAATTTGCACAACCTCACCATGTTTGGTTTTATATATAGGAGGGGTGGGCTTAGAATTATGCATTAATCGTAAAAGGTTATAAGTTTTTAAAAATTATACTATACCCTAATTTTTGAATAATTAACTTTAATACTAATTAATTATTAATCTAAAAATATAAAATTAATTTTTAATTATATCTTAAAACTATACTAAAAGATAGTAATAAATTTATATTGAAAAAAAAATCTACTGGAATTTAAAATTCACTTCTATCGTGTTTGAAATTCACGTTAATACGATAGAAGTTATTCTTCTATCGTGTTTATACCTAATTCTAGGTTATTAGCGTGAATTTCAAACCCGATAGAATAGAATTTTAAATTTCAGAGTGTACTTTTTTAAAATGATATAGTACGAAACGATGTCGTTTTTACCATTGCATTTTAAAAAAACAGAATATAAATTACATTGTGGCATCCGGCGAGCCACATCACGTTTCTGGTGACCGGAAAATAAATGCGGGATATATTTGATAAAAATCTGATAGCTAGTTTGAGGGTTTAGAGAATATTTTAAAAATTTCATCGTATTTTTGATAAAGCGGGTATACTTCAAGAATTTTCATAATATTTGCCCAAAAATATAAAATAATACACAAATAAATTAAAAATTCATATTTATTTAACGCTTTTTAAAGATTATGTTAAAATTAAAATTCCTAAGAAATGCATGTATTTGCACTCCAATAACCCTAATTTAAGAATATATAGGCCATATAACTTATTTATTTCTACACTGTTTATTATGGAAAATGGATCACAAAATAATGACATGATATTTTCTTTAGTAGCTAGTAGTAGTATTGAATAGTAATACTTCCACCCCTTTTGCTTCTCCATAAATTAATAATTTTGAAGTCGAAGAATTTTTAATTTAAAGAGATACTAATACATATTTCCTTTTAGAAATTATAATTTTATATATATTAAGCTATAGTGTGTAAAATTAAATAGTAGATAATGATTTAATATATTTAAAATAAATAGATTCATGCATGTTTAATTAAATAAATTCATGTATCTATAAATTCATTGTAACTAACTTATATTTTCATGTATCTACCAATTCATTGTATATAATTAAATATTTTCATGCATCTATACAAATTCAATGTAACTAATTAAATAAATTTTTATGTGTCATTTATTAGATGCAATTAGAAAATCCGTACATGAAATCCACCTAAATTTCAATTTCAAGTAAAATCATGCAACAATAAATTCACATTTTAAAAAATTATCTTACTATTCATAATTGTAATATTTATTAATTTATAATATCAATCTATAAAGTGTTAAAATCCAAAAAGTAATAATTTTATTTCCTAATATTTATGATTTTTTGAACTGGCCCAAGTCGGGATTGAATAAATTTATTCATTAATTTAGAGAGTTTATTAATTTATCGAGTATTATATGTTTTAAAGAGGTTTTAATGTATGAATAATAAGATAAGCAAAAAATAGATATATTTTAACATAAAAGCACAATTATTCTATCTTGAGTTAAATATATAAACCATGTATATATCAAATTATATATGGATGTTATAAGTATAATAAAAAGAAATTAAGAAGACACATTTACACACTTTTATAATTGTAATAAATAAATATAATATATCATGTGATACGATTATCCTTAAATCAAATACTCCAAGAATAAAGGGAGCCAATTATGGGGGATTTGTGATCCTCATCGACTCCTTAATACTGAACCATTTCATGTGAGAAAAAAGGTAATTAGTTTTTACTATTTCTTTATATCCATAACTATTCTTCTTTTCTTAAATAATTTCCTTCTATAAGGAAAAAGACGAGAATGAAATTCAACATTAAAAAATGGTTCCCTGACGTGCAGCATATAGAAGTGGTTAGGAGGAATTAATTAACCTAAAAAATAAAATCTTGAGAGAAAAAGTAGAGAGATAATGATATGATAATGCCACTTTGACCAATGAAGCAACTTAGTTAGGAAGTTGTACAGTTAAAAAGAAAAAGAAAAAGAAAAAGAGAAGCCAAAGGGTAATAGAAGAGAACCAACACATTTTTTCTTTTTCTTTAATTTCTTCTTTAAATAAAGAATCAACACATACGTATCACAGAAGGAACTCACGACAGTTTCCCAAAAGCGACATATTCTAAATGTCAATCCTCTAATCTTTTGTTTTATTTTTAGTAAAAAAAACTATCACAGACACTCGCACCATACGCAGACGTGAAACTTCACAATATTTATTAAGTATAGTTATTAGATATCTTAAATATTATATATATATATATATATATAATTAAGATAAATATAAAGTAAAATTATATTTAACTGTAAAAAATAAGTATATATTGCAATATTTTGTAAGTACTGTTATGTTTTATGGTATTTATGAAACTTCAAATTTTTTAGCTTTTACAAAATATGTATCATGAAAATTTTCATAATGCATACAATATATTTTGGTTATGGTTTTATTTTTATTTTTATTTTTATTTTTATTTTTAAAAGTATCATATTTAATTTCCATCCTATATTAGGAAACATTTGCTTTCTATCCTGAAATTATAACATTAAAGGAGAGAAGCTTTAAAAAAAATGCTCACTTCATAATATATATTTTTTTAAAAATGAGCTAACCATTTATAAAATTATTTTATTCTAAAATGCACACTCTTGTGAGACGTCCCAAATTTGTGTATTTTACACTAAACCAGATATTAAAATATCATAAGTATATTATACATTCTAACTAGTTAGCATATATTAATTTAAGAGCCAACTTTTAAGATAGCCATATTGAGCGATGGAACTCAATATTTGGCCATTCATCTTAATAACATAAATTTTGGTCATTTTTTTGCAATTTTGGATTATATTGACCTTAATTTGGGTGGACTGGATCAGGTTGGGCACGAGTTCGGGTGGTGCTTTTGATACTAATGTTATAATTTATGTTAGAAGTACCAAGTTACTTAGAACAAATGAGAATATTAGTGCCAAAAGTACTAAAAATAAAATAAAAATAAACAATTTGATACTTTTGGCACAAATAACAATATTAGTGCCAAAATTACTTGGTATTTTTTTATTCTAAGTAATTTTGTACTTTTAACACAAATTATAACAATATTAGTGTTAAAAGTACCACCAGATCTTGCGCCCAATCTGTGTGCCCAACCTGATCCAGTCCGCCCAAATTAAGGGCAATACAGTTCGAAATTACAAAAAATGGCCAAAATTTATATTCTTAAGACGGAGGGCCAAATTCTAATCCCCAATATGGCTATCGCCCAAAATAAACAGCCAAGTTCCAAAAAAGTTAGGCTTAAACCGTTAAGAACAAACGATGACAACCACTTCACCAAGAAAATATTTCTGCTCTGAACAATTGCAATAACTAGAGAGAAGATTCTCTTACACAATCGGATTAACAGTAATACATATGCAAATTCAAAGAGACTATTATTGGTGCTTATAATTCGACGCTCTTATTCCGAATAAATCGACCATGGATTTCTACAATTTAGCAGAAAGAAGTTGTTGCTTAAGCAATGGCTTCAAGTACTCATGGTAGCCATCAGGGACAACTGTATCATTCAAAGGATCCTTCTTTGCAGCTTCGTAAAGTTTAGGATAAACATTTCCGTCGTAGCAGCCCAGAATAGAACCCAGGAAGTGGTCTGTATAGTTGAATGAATCAACGAGAGCAATGGCATTTGGACGAACCTACAAGAAAACAGGAAGTCAAACAGATTGTGATGAATCAGTTTTCTGGTGCAAGACATGTAAGAAAAAGGACGACTGTAGATCACGAACCTTGGTATACAATGCCCTGAGCTGATCGTTTGCAAGTGCAGCCTGCTTAGGGGTGATGTAGCTGGTGGTGAGGAAGTCGCCTTGGTGCTTGTGGAGCAGGGAGAGGTAATATATGCCACATAATGCTTGTAATAGTTGCTTCACCCCTTCACCGGGAATATCTTGTTGCAGTTTCTCAAGAAACCTACGGGAAAGGGATGAGTTTTTCCATAAAATTATTAGAAGAAGCCACTGGAGCTTAAGTGACACTGGAGCATGCACAACATTTCAACTAACTGAATTACAATCATGCCGCGAAAGAGAGATAGCTAAATGACAACAGATTAAAGAGTCCATGCAAGCACCAACAAATTAGGGGCCAAAGCAAAATCAACTGGAAATGATCAGAGAAAGAAAAGCACCATTAACAGAAGGTTTCGAAGATTCTGTTTTCCATTTATCTATATCAAGCACTGGCATGTCTGGTGGGATGAGTTTTTCATTTTATAACAGCTTGGCTCGATGAATGACAGATTCATCTGAATTTCTGAAGCAAGCATGTCAACTCTTTTTGCCAGCAACTTTAGATAAGATCTGTGGGTACTAACAAGATGGCCATGCCATAAAATGGGCAAAGCAGAAGGGTGTGCAGGAATTTTTAAAATTGGAAGGTGTGTTGTCTTTTTGCACTGGTAAGACGAGACTTTGTTGCCTATAAATCTAGAATACTGGATTGAAGGAGAGCACACATTATTGAAAGAATCCTTTGGTACAGGCTTAAACCATTTATTTGTTACATACATCTGAGAATTTTAGTTGCCAAAGAGACTAAACTGATTTAGACGCAGTAGTTAGCCAGTGAACAACACAATCCAGTCTTCAGAATTCAAACTGTGACTAAATGCCCAAAAGAAACTTTATCGCAGTGCAAGATTTTATCAAACTCAAGCACTGGGCTTCATCAACAACAAATCTGGTAAAGTATAAATAACAAACCAAAAGGCTTACTTGGAGACAACAATTAATTGGCAGTGAGCCACTGCTGCCTCAACTAAATCAGCTGAAAGCTCAGCAAACCCTAAAATCAAAAGAAAAGGTAAATTGTCAAACACACCTTACAATAATAGCTTTAAGGAGAGTTTACGCATATAAAGAAAAAGGAGAAAATCTATTAAACAGTATAGTAATTACTAATTAGAAGGCAAAATAAGACCAGTTAAGTCATGTCAGCCTGATTGGTTGGAAAAGTCACGGACAAAGGAGAATGTGCGACTTTTCCAGTCAATTTCAAACCACCTCCAACAAGGATATCAAGAAGTATGGGAAATGTTAGCAAGATATTGTCATGGGCTTTCCAAATGTACCTTCAATTTAATGATGGGATGGAGAAGTTGATAGTTTAAACAGATGTTAACAATTGTCAAATTTGTATTGCTGAGTGTAATTGCATCATTAATTGGGGATTTGGAATTTCTACTCCTGAGTGTAATTGCATTACTAATTGGGAGATGGACTTTTTTGTGACAAAACATAATTTTTGAGGGTATGTCTGAATCACGGTAAACACTAAGGTTCTTTGTGCACCTGCCTGTAGTCTTATCATAAAATGATAATTTGATTAATATAAGTGTGTAACACATAAACTATTTAGTAAGTTTCACAATATAACATCACTTAAAAAGTGTCATTAGATGATTATAAGTTTATAACATAAGGTCAAAGCTTTATTGCATCCAAGTTTATCCAAATTATGTTGATGTCATGATTATGCTGACATGGAAACGCAAATTGCCACCCCTAAAATTAATTAACCCTTTTATGGATCTTGCTGTTGATAAGCAATTATTAGGAACCTTCACCTTTAGGCTTAAGAATTGTTCTTCTTTCACTTTATGTGAATCCTTATTAGCAATAACTTACTAGGCTAGTTGCATCTAAATATAGCTGACTTATTCACATTTACATTACTCCAGCAGAATTTCAATATGGCACTAATTCACAGTTTACCCTACTGACCAAGGATACACTAAATGACTCAAGTAAACATTGAAATTGAATACCTTCTTCAGGATTAGAAAACTTGCTTAGATTTTGACCACAGGAAACGGACATTCTAGCAGCTCTTGCCTCAAAAGCTTCCAACACTTGACTAGGATTTAACCAATCCTCAGCTGCACAGCAGATATAACAGACCAAATCAATAAATTGAATCATCCCAAGACACAAAGAATCTACTAGTCATAAAGACAGTTTTGAGTTGCAAAGTGCAGAAATGCCAAACATTCATTTTACGTATACACACTCAGAAGAAATCTTGTTGAACTAGACCAAAGTTCAACCAGATTGATGTTAGAGAATATTCCATATTTCATGGTTTAAAGCTTTCCACTGGAAAAGAAAAGGGAAAAAGAAACAAAAGAAGGGAGTGAGGGTGAGGATGAGGGTGGGGGGAAAGTAAACCAGATACCTCTTTGGACACGGCAGGTGGACTTTAATAAATGTTCAACTCTTCCCATATAAGCAATAGTCCCAACTGGCTGTTTGCCACTTCCAATTTGGGATACGGTCTTCATGAGAAACCTAGCAACCTACAGCAGATATGCAGTCTAATTAGTTGAAAATTAAAATATACACATCCTATTTATACAGATATACTCAACAGACTACATAATATTAAATTTGTGACTTTGGAATCCAAACTAGCCTATATGCAAATGTTTAATCATCAAACAGCTTAACAGGTCCAGCTTATGGATTTGATGCAGACTTGTGCAATTGGTATAACTTTGCAATACATTGGGATGGAAGAGGATTACTTGGAGTTACTTTATTAGTTACTATTTTATATAATGAAGTTCCTAATTTTATACATTTGATTTAACAGCTATATGCAGCTGATTTGTATCAGATACAGATGTTGCAGACACAAGGTGGGCAGAGATTTGTGTTGTGGAAAGTGAACCCAACAATCATTTTTTGCAAATTGTTGCTACCACAAAAGCATTCAAGCAATTACTTTAGAGCACAAATATCACAATGCTTGGGATCAAACATTTTACCCTTCACTTTCAGGAAATGAATGTGCAACAAGAAAGTAAGTTAGAACTGAAGACCATCAATGCAATACATGAACATACACATTTTAAAGAGAAGAGACTACCTGTAGAAGCAAAACAACATTGTCTCCTTCATACGTACAAGCTGGAACATAAACTGCAAATAATTCAGGAAGCCCACTGGTACAGAGGTAACCATGGCCCCCACATAACTTCCGACATTCTTCAATTCCATCCTAGTGAGAGAAAACAAGAATCTTTAAGAGGATTAACAAAGGAAAACTAACAGTGTTAACAAATCAGTTGCAACTAGGTCATTAGTTTTTATTACTGAAACATTTATACTCTATAGATACTGGGTAAGTCCCAAAAACATTAAGCTGAATGCAGGAAACTTATATACAAACATTCGACATAGCACAACAAACATGCAGCATAATACAAAAGGTAAGACTTACATAATGGAAACCATATTGTGATTCATACTTACAGCAGTGGCAGTAGTAGTCAAGGACTTCAATCCTGCTGTGCATGCATGAGCCTCGGGCAATGTTGAGAAATCATTGGCTTTCAGTCTTTGAGTGACATCCGTGTACAGCCATTTTAGCCATTCACCAACAAATCTAAAGGCATAAGCAGAAGCCAGCAGAGGAAATAGTCTGTTTTGCTGAGTTTTGTAGTCAATCACCTGAGATCAAGCAGGTGTGAGACTTTGTAATATTATGCCCACTTTAAGCATAAGAAACTAGTATAATTATGTGTGCCTAAAAAGTGTTCCAGCAATTCATCAAGATCTGAAAAAAGGCCAATTACACCTTTCGTGGATAACCTAATCATGACTCTAAAAAAAACACTCAGCAACAAGCATAAACGTACCTTATAGGAATCAGCATGTAAGCACGGCTTATAGGGTCAGCAGTGGAGTTAATATATTAGTTATTGTTCTTTTTAACCAATTTGCCTCTTTTATTTATTTAAAAGGTGAGCTTGTCTTGTATTGGATTGTACTAGGCCCACAGGATGAGCTACTATTTAAATATGATGAGAGTTGCTAGTTGGGTTAGAAAAAAAAAATTTAACTTAAGAGGAAAATTGCTGGGCAGGAATTTCTGGAACTTTCTCGCTCTCTTTTGGTTTTAAATTTCAGTTCAAGTATTTTCTGGAGTTAATCTCTCGCTTCTTAAATCTTAATACAATAGAAGCTTGATTTCTGGGCAAACCATAACAAGTCAAATTATTATCAGAAGGTAACAACAAAGCTTATCAAAGTGAGCAGGTATTGGGATATATGACTGATGAACAGGCCAAAGGTTATAAGGATCCACAGATCAATTCAATCAATATATTCAATCAAGTAAGAATAGATGTTTAAGACAAAAATGGAGACCAAAAAGTGCAGCAGTTTAGAATCTTAAACACATCAAATTTGAGGAAGGCAACAAATTTACCTTTCAACCCCCCCCCCCCCCCCCCCCAAGCCCATCCGTTTTCCAGGTGCATCATTCTTAGACAGAGCAATCAAAATGATAACTCTATAATTTCTATTTTGGAATAGAAGAAAAGGTATAGCATCCAAATATGAACTAGAAATACCGTGAGGAGAACAGCCATATTTTACCTGAGTCTCGGGTCCACCATTCTGTGATCCGAACTGTCTACGAACAGCACTATACCTAGTAGCAATACAAACAGCTTTTGATAAAGCAGAAGAAGCATCTGCCACAATTTGTTGCCGAACATATACCATAGTTCCATAAACTAACTGCCGTGGCACATCAGATTGCTTATATTTTCCTTCTCTTGTCACCTGCGATACCCTGAGATCCAAAGGAACTTCTAATGACATTGCCAGAAAATCACTTTTTTGTGACTGACATTGTAAAATTTCACAAAATAATGTATGGTTTTTTTACAATGCAGACAAGGAAGGTAATTGTACGACTCCCAGGAGTTTGCTTGGATGATCCTAAACTGCTTACTTTCATATTAAAAATAGGGATGGATTCTTTAATCATTTAGATAAGACAATATCACCTTTGTAGTTTACATAATTAGCAGCATCAACTAGATGATCCCCAACAGAATGTGAGTTTGAGTTCATTTTTAATACTTATGAACTAGATTGTCAATGAGAAACAACAAACTAAGTTTGGATCAAAACATACCTCATCATCATCTGATCTCTTGGAATACGAACATGATCAAATCTCAGTACACCATTGTCCATGGTATTGTATGCTCCATTTCCAAATTTCATTCCAATATCACCAACGGTTATTCCTGGAAGAGGTTTATGGTCTTCCATGCTCCGTAGTTGGACAATAAAACCTAAAATGTATATCATGCTGTCACAGGTAATACTTGTACATCAATATGAACCAATAGAAGAGACAGACTCACACATACCATGAACACCATGGTCTTCACCCTCTGTAATGAGACGAGCATATACTACAGCATGTGTGGATACTTTGCCCAGTCCTCCAGGCCACCACTGTTTATGAAACAATCAAACATTAGAAACCAGATTGGAGGTCAAAAGAACAAGATTGGAGAAATCAACAAAGAAAACTGAGAGTGATTGTGCATAGAACTTCGACTGTGTAGTAATCAAGTACATGGAGACAAAGCATGTCTCTTCATTTAGTACAAAGTAAAAAATACAGAGCTTTCTTTCGTGTAACTTACTTTACTTGAAGTCAATGTAGGACTATGAATCACAAATTCATCAGTTTGAGGATCAAATGTAGCAGTGGTTTCAAGACCTTGCACATTCGAGCCATGACCAAGTTCAGTTTGGGCATAGCAGCCAATTATTTTCATCTTATAAGCCAATGGCAACCACTTGCTCTGCTGTTCGTCAGTGCATTGCCCTTTTAAAGCTGGTACAAACATTCCCTGAAGATAATAACAGAGTTAATGACAAGGACTGATCATTTCGCATATGTCTTATTTGAGATGTAATCATAAGTTTATCAAAAGATAACATTATCTAACAGAAATGAAAACAAGAATTAGGAAGCTACCCAATGAAGATCAGTATAAGCTGGTTCATCCACAAAAAACCTTAGCTTAGATGCCTCTTCTTCTGCAAAACAAACACCAGAATGACATGATTATACATTTACTCCTCTTGAGAAACAAAAATCATTATAAAAACTTTGGTAAGAGAAAATGACACCTGATAGACGAAGTTCAATAATACGCTTCCATGCATAAGCTGCCTTCCTAAGTGTATTTTTAAACAATTCCTTTCTTGGCAGCATAGGTCTGTCATCCTTTCGAAATTCCTAAATTCAACCAAAACATAATTTGATCAAATTGCATCCAATCGAAGAAGCACCGCCAAAACAGCCAATGGGTAAGAATGACATTAAATCCATTTTCATTATAAGAATTTCCATCCGCCTCATCAAATAATTTTCAGTTTAAATTGTGCACTCTCACTTTTTGGAACTCACACATACATGAAATGTTTTTAAGTTTCTTTGTGGAGGATTTTAGACTTTGTTTGGAAGAGGCAGGGGAATCACTTGACTGCAAGAAGTGAACTATTACCACTTGGATTTACAGTACCGGAAAAAAGACAGCAAATCCCCAACTTTAACTGTTTATATACTGCTCTGTTAAAATTTAGTTTATAATATGGACTTGTAACATCTTTAGAACTTTATCTTGTCCTTCATCGCACAAACCAGGCATGCGCTATGAGCTTTCACTTGTAACTACTATTCTTCTTTCACCTAAAGCAAATAAAATTAATGATATGAAAGAGAAAAAGAGAAACCTAAGCAAACCTTAAGAGTACACAAAGACGCCCAACCCCCACCCCCGGGAGAAAACCCAAAGGGAAAAACACCGGGACAAGAAATAGAGTACCCGCCTATAGAACAATTTTGGTTATAGAGAAGAAATGCAAATCACACATAAGAACAGGGTTAAAAAAAATCTTCTTTCACCTAAAGCAAACATTCTGTAAACCACCTCCAGGGTTTCTAATATAGCCCTCACCAGTTGAAAACTTAATTATTTGAACAAAAATCCTCTTACAAGATATTCATTACAAATAGTTAGCTTAAATTGATGAAAGCCAAAAATGCTAGTAGTCTAATTATCCAGCCTTAAATTAGAAAACAGAGACCTAAAATTTATATGGTTGGCAAGGCTAAGACTATAAGCATTGACGAATTACAGAAAAAAGTATTAGCTACAAATA
The DNA here is from genome assembly GCF_028751815.1 of Salvia miltiorrhiza. Lineage (NCBI taxonomy): Eukaryota > Viridiplantae > Streptophyta > Magnoliopsida > Lamiales > Lamiaceae > Salvia > Salvia miltiorrhiza. The sequence goes on from NC_080387.1 coordinate 39,900,075, forward strand.
ATGAACCCTATTTAACATTGGAATTAGCTTGTTACTGTGTATTTTTCACCCTCACTAAATTTCCCTTCCAAAATAAATTTATCTTATTTCTGTGAATACACTTCCATCGAGATCAGATGTACTATTACTTGAAGGGAATCAAAAGCTCATATCCAAGACTAGTAACATGTTCTCCCATTCCGAAAGTAAGAATATTCAGCTCAACCTCCTCTTTTCCCCAAACTAGAAGGCAACTGCAAAACAAAGTGTGGAACAGCACGCTTTCACTCATCGAATTACGAACAGCAAAACTAAACCATTAGGATCACATCAACAATCACCAACCGAAACTCCATCCAGCTCTTTCCCCAACCCTAAATTCACCTACCAACCAAATTAGAGAGAAAGCGAGAGATTGTATACCGGATCATTCGCCACGAGCTTGGAAATTCGATCGCAAACTTGGAAGGTATGACGGGAACCAGCCCACACAATCTTCATGGAGTCGACATCGAACTCCGCCTTCTTCCTCTCATCAGCTAGATAGTCCACTCCCGCCATTTTTGTTCAGATCAGCAGCTAAATTACTGATGTTGCTTACAAATTAACAAACAAATTGGCCTAAAATCTTCTGAGAAATGGGTGTCTGCGGGTATATTTTGGGAATAAGAGAGAGAAAGATTTGCGATGAGAAATTGGCATACGAAGTTCTCAATGTGTGCATTTATATTACAGTAGATGATGATGATGATAATGTAAAGAGTTGGTACACGTAATTATTGTGTGTGCGTCTATGCAAATTGACGCACATTTTTCTTTTTCCATTTGGCTTACTACAGTCAACACCGTCCTAATTTTTAGAAAGAAAGATGTGATTGGATTTTGGACACCTCGTCCTCGTATTTTTCTAATAATAACCGTCTCGATGTGCGCATCGAATCACAAGTCAAGGAGATGTTTGGCTAAGCCTATTCTAGACGGCTATTCAGACACAAATGTTTCAATAATTTATAAAAAGAGTTATTAGAGCTGCGCTAAGCCTATTCTAGACGGCTATTCAGAAATAATGTTTCAATAATTTATAAAGGATAAATATCATAAAAACCCTTGAAGTATACCCGTTTTATCAAAAATACCCTAAAACTTTCAAAATGTTCTCTAAACCCTCAAACTATTAGATTTTTATCAAATATATCTTGTATCTTTTTTCGGTCACCAAAAAACGTGATTTGGCTCACCGGATGCCACAATGTAATTTATATTCTATTTTTAAAAAAATACAATGGCAAAAACGAAGTCGTTTCGTACCATATCATTTAAAAAAATCCATTCTGAAATTTAAAATTCACTTCTATCGTGTTTGAAATTCATGCTAATAACCTAGAATTAGGGATAAACACGATAGAATATGGTACGAAACGAAGTCGTTTTTGCCATGTCATTTAAAAAAAATATAATATAAATTACATTGTGGGATCCGGCGAGCCACATCACATTTCTGGTGACTTGAAAATAGATGCGGGATATATTTGATAAAAACTTGATAGTTTGAGGGTTTAAATAACATTTCGAAAGTTTCAGGGTATTTTTGATAAAATGAGTATAGTTTAGGGGTTTTCATGATATTTACCCATTTATAAAAGAGTTATTAGCGCTGCGCTTAAATATATGAATTTTTTTCCAATAAATTTTGAAAATTGTCAAAGAATACATGAATTTTGATTTATTTTGTTCTTTTTTCACGAACTTTCGAGAATTGTCAAAATATACATGAATTTTGACTCATTTTATTTTTTCCCACGAAATATATTGTTATAAAACATGATTTGAATAATTTTTTTTAAACTTCGTATTGATTCCGAAATATATTTTAAAATTAAAAAAAAATCACGTACGTCACTCATGAATAATTGTCATATATCATTAATTAAATTACTTAATATAGCTAATTAATTATAAAAGAATTATTTAGATAATTTTTTATAACAATGTATTTTGTGGGAAAAAAATAAAATGAACCAAAATTCATGCATTTTTTTACAATTCTCAAAGTTTGCGGAAAAAACAAAATGAGTCAAAGTTTGTATATTCTTTGACAACTTTCAAAGTTTGTGAGAAAAATCAAAATGGACCCAAAGTTCGTGTGTTTAGGTGCCAATAACCTATTTATAAATTATTAGATAGTATACTTAATTCATCTCCCATAAATATGCATAGTTGATCATGACACATGTTTTAATAAAAAATTATTTAAAATATTAATAGTGAAGAAATGGTCCTACCTTAAAGATATTGTTAAGTAGATTGTGAGTAAATAATGTAAGTTATAAAGGTAAAATTGTAAAATTATGTATAAAGTAGTGTCCAAAATTAGAGTGTGTATAAATTTGGGGGAGGTACCAAAAAGGAAAGGCGTGCATAAATATGAGGGACGGATGGAGTATATGAATAATCTAATTTATAAGTAAAAATAGAATTATGAGTTAAAGATAAAAAAAAAAAAAATTGAAGAGACGTGAAATTTAAAAGATATATAATGAAAATAATAAATTATAGTAAGATTATTTTTATAAAATAATTATCATTTACAAGAGTATGAAAAATAAGTTGAAGTTGATAAACTTATTTTATTTTATAAGTTGTTTAAAACCTTATTTTTTATAATTTATAAATTATTTGAAAGTTCATTTTATTAAATATTTTTTAAATGTTTATAAGTTGTTTAATAATTAATGTTTATAAGTTCAACCAAACCCTCTTTACATCATCCTTTCTACAAAATAGTATACATAACCTCCGTCCACAAAGTATTGCCCCATTTATTATTTGGCACAGGTTTTAAGAAAGCTAATAAAGTGGTTGTGAGTGAAATATAAGGGTAGTTGACTAAAGTGATAAAGGTAGTTGACTAAAGTATTAAAGATATTGTGTGATGGGTCCACTAGTAATAAAGTGTAAAAATAAAATAAGTTGTTGTATGGTGGGTCCATTAGTGGCCATTGATGGTAAATAAATGAAAAAAAAGGGTATAGTGGTACAAAAAGCAAAGTAGGACATTACTTTATGGACAAGGAAAAATGGGTAAGTATGACAATATTTCGTGGACGGAGTACAAGATAAATAACTAACACTTGAAAATTTAATGATACAATCCAAATTGTAAAAATGTTCGAAAGAACTACATATATGGATAATACAATATAAAGATATTATTTGTAATGTAAATTCCACGATATCATATTTCCAAAACAATATAAATAGATACCATCTTATAATGTATTTGAGCCATAATTTCCTTATTTTTTAAACATATTGTTTTAAAATATAGAAATATTATGAAGTAAATGACAGTTCTATATAGATTCTTCTAAAAAGTTTCATGAATGCAATGAGCTATAAAATTAAAGCTTCCTAGTATGAGGAGTATTTAATACGAATATCTGTTACTTATACGTATGATTTCATTCCATTAATGAAAGCTTCCTAATATAGCCTGTCGTAAATTTATCAGTTCTTAGTTCTTACAGGGGTTAATTGCACAAAATGTTACCAAACTATGGCATTTATATCAAAATTGTTACTAAATTTTAATTTGTTTCAAAATAAATACTAATCTTATACTCCATCTGTCCACGAAATAACTTCATATCTTTCTTTTTTGGGACGTCCACAAAAAAACTTTCTAACTATTTTTGGACTATACCCCACCACTTATAATTACTTACTTTTCACTATTTCACCATTCTCAATATTAATTATAACATATTTTCACCACTTTCAATACACTTAACAATCCTTTTCTTAAAACTCGTGTCACTCCCTTCTAGGAAGTTCTTTCATGGATGGAGGAAGTATTTTATATCAATTAAAATTTTTAATTCAAGTTCTCTAATAAATTTATTCATGTGGCAGTTAAAATCCATGTGGTCATCTCCATTTAAGTCAATTAATTCCACCGCATTTTCAATCTTCTTAGTCACCTCTAATAAATTTATTCAATGTCATTGACTTATTCCTTGATCGGCTTAATTCCCAAAGTCGATAAGCCACGGGTGGTGGCTGATTTTCGCCCGATTAGTATGTATAATACGACTTACAAGATTGTTTCCAAAGTATTGGTTAATAGAATGAGACACGTTTTGGGCAGAATCATCGATCCTGCACAGAGTGCTTTTCTAAAAGGGAGGCAAATTACTAATAATGTCCTAATAAGCTTTGAATGCCAATGCTGGATCAGGAATAGAAAGAAAGGGAAGAAGGGGTTTGCGGCACTCCAACTTGATATGAGCAAAGCGTATGATAGAGTTGAATGAAACTATCTTGAGGCAGTGATGAGGAGAATGCGATTTCCTAACAAGCTATGCACTCTTGTTATGCATTGTGTTCGATTTATTGAACAAGGCAGTGTATGGTGAAGTAAAGGCTACGAGAGGACTCCACCAAGGGGACCCTCTCTCCCCCTTGCTGTTTGTGCTTTGCGCACAGGGGTTCTCGTCCCTATTCAGCTTTTTCGAACGAAAAGGTCATCTTCAAGGAGTTCTCATCATTCTGAAGCAACTCAATATTACTCACCTCTTTTTTGCAGATGATAGTTTAATATTCTTCCAGGCTGGGATGGATGAAAAGATATTATCCGACGATATCAAGAAGCTTCTGGCCAACTTACAAATTTTGAGAAGTCTTCCATCTCTTTCAGCCCTAATACTAAAGTGGACACGGAACATGATACGAATGACGTCTTGGGCATCAAATCAGGGGTTGATATTCAAAAGTACTTGGGGCTTACATCATTTTTTCTCCGGTAAAAAAAATTACAACTCAGCTACCTAACAGAGCGCGTGGAGAAAATTCTACAAAGCTAGCATCAACAGGAATTCTCCGCCGGGAGGCAAAGAGGTATTGATCAAAGCTGTTGTTCAAGTTGTGCCAACTTATGCCATGTAATGCTTTAGACTTCCTGATGTAATTTGTGATGAAATTCATAAATTGTGCGCTGGATTCTGGTGGGGCGATAATGAGGGCAAACGAAGGATGGCGAATGGGAACGAATGTGTGTCCTAAAGGATCGAGGTGGAATGGGTTTTAGAGATCTCAAGAGTTTTAATAAGGCATTGATTGCTAAGCACGCGTGGCGAATGATGATGCACCTGAACTTGCTTGTTGCACGAATTTTTAAAGCCCCATATTTCAAATATAACAACCTTATGGAGGCCACGATGCCCTCAAATTCCTCTTATGTTTGGAGGTCGCTGGCATGCAATCGGTCACTCATCAATAAGGGCCTTATATGGAAAGTTGGCATATTCACATAGGATATGATAAGTGGATCAGTGGGTCTCATGAGGTTCTAGCACATGGCAACACGCGCATGATGGAGCCTACTCTTATGGTGGATGAATTGATTGAGAATGGGCAGTGGAGAGAAGGAAAGCTCAACACGTTAATTCCGTCGTTCGTTGTGGAAAGCATCAAGCGAACTCCAATAGCTGAGCATAGGGGTGATGATAGGATCAACTGGCAATTTGATCACAGAGGAAGCTTCACAGTTAAGTCGGTGTACTTGGTCGCTATTGGTTACTACGAATCGCATCCTCACAATAGCTCGGGCGATAAAAAATTCTGGGGACGCGTCATTTGGAACACCACTCTGCCCCCTAAGGTAAAGGTGTTTCTATGGCGTGTCTTTCAAGGTTTCATTCCGATTGAGGGGAATTTAAAGCGCCACCATGTACCCACAGAAGGTTACTGCAAGCTGTGCTTCGACCGTTGGGGTTCGACTGAACATACGCTTCTCTTTTGACCACGTATTAAATAGGCCTGGAAAGAATCTCATTTCTGGAGTATAATTCCCAGAGTTGAGTCGATGGTGGATGTGGCGGATGCTATCTGGAATGAGAGAGATGCTCACGAGTTTGATTTATGGTGCATGTTATTGTGGAGTATTTGGTTCTACATATGTAAAGTGTTTCATGAGAATGGAAGCCAGCCGGAATTCCCGTCGGAAGAGCGCAATCGCGCCGTTCTTGAAGCGTACTTTTCTGCTAAGCCGACGTACACTGCTGCTCATTGCTTAGGCGTGCTTGTGGGTAAGAAGGTCTGGAAATGACCACCGCGCGGCTGCTTTCGCGTGAATGTAGACACACTTTTTGATCCGACATGTAATGCCTTTGGGGCAGGTTGGACATATCAAAGTTGTTGTAGCAAAGAAGATGACGCTGAACTCAAATGCTGCTATAGGGGAGGTTATGGCTGTTGTTCATGGAATTATCACTAGTATGGGGTATAACTTCGTGTTTGTTGAGCTATTCATTGACTCCATGTTTGTCGCTTGAGTGATGGCGAGGGAAGAAGACGCAGATGAGTTTCTTTCCAATGATATTGATGACATTTTATCTACTACTAGAGTTAATCTCGTTGTACGTGTGAGTCATGTGCATCGGACGGCAAATAGAGGTGCTCATAGTCTAGCTCAATTCACTCGTTCTTGTTCTGATTCGATCGCTTGGACCTCTGATTTCCCTAGATAGCTTAGGGACATTGTTCTTGATGATATTACTTGAATAAATATTTTTCTTTACCCTCAGAAAAAAGAAGTCAATTAATTGAAAGATTTGTCACATCATTTTTTTTATATAAAATAAAGTAAATGAAAAAAAAAACTAAAGATTGGAGACAAGTTGAGAACAAACCTCTCGAAAGGAGCAGAGCTGAGAGTAACTAGGAAAAGCCAACTAAACAACTCTTGCTTGGTCCAACATGAAAATTTGTCAATTTTAATCATTAAAAATATACAAACTAGAGAAGAAACTCATTATTTTGGATAGATATACTGAACTTAATAGGAATTTGACATTAGACATCCGCAGGTAGAATACCAAAGCCATTTCAGAAAAACTACATGCTTTGTTAAGAAAATTATATACCTCTTCTCGTTGTCTGAATACCATTATTGTATTTTTGGTGAACAAACTCATTATTCTACTCAAAGTGGCAGCTGTTTAAAGATAGAGTTCAAGTTTGCAAAGGCATAACATGTGTTTGATAAAATGTCAGAATGAAAGTTCAAGACCGTGAGAGCCCAAATGTTAGAGTCACACCCTAGCCACAAGAAGTTTCTCTCAGCTAGCTCTTCCATGAAATTTCACTTTTTTTTTCGGTTTTCAATTTACAATTAATTAAAGAATTGTAGTAACATAAGTAATATTTTTTTATAGATGCAAATTGAAGTAATATCAACAATGTTTGACCCATTTTGTATAGTGTATTTCAAAGTCTAACATTTTTTATTGATCACCTCAATGAATTTCAAAGGCTTATGTGGTTGAATCTTGTAATTGTTGTCAATGAATGCAACTCTTTTTCCAAGTTTTAGTATGCTCTTTGCAGTAATTGAACAATGTTATTTATCTATATCCTTGGATGAACAACTAGCTGCAAAATAGGATTTGCACCTTCAGCAATTCCTTAAAAGGCTTAGAAAACTAACAGAGATAAAATATTGATTTATAGAGTTTGCTCCATCTTGCTCAGTTGTTCGAGATACAGGTACAGATGAATCTTATATGTTATTAATGCTTTTATAGTTCATTGGAGTTGTAGCATCTTCTAGGCTTGAAGTTAACATCTGCTAAGTATGAATAAGATTATATGATATTCAATATGCTAATATAAAATAAAACTATATATATATGTATGTATGTATGTATATATAGGGAGAGGTTCAAGAAAGAACCACTAAAAGAAGAACGGGGAACCATTTTCAGTCATTCGATCATCAAGATCTACAGTGGATGCATCATCTTGTTGGATGAATGCAGATCCTGGGTTCGAATCCTGAAGGGAGCAATTTTTTTTTAGTGCATTAATTTTAACAGTGAATGCATTAATTTGTACAGTGGATGCATTAGATTGGATGGTTCTCACATTCTCACAAATAATGTAGTTCTCTCTAGAACCACACCCTATATATAGGTAGAGGATCATGTGAGAACTCTAATATTTTGTGACACCTAAGAATGGATCCTAGCCTTTGATTTTGGCAATTTGACGGATATGATATGATTTCAATTTCAGCGTGTATATATGGTTTGAAGGGGTATATTAGTATTTCATTAATTATTAGGATCCGTTACTTCCTTATTTCATGCAATGTAATATCTCTTATTTATGGTATTTTTGATTTGGTCTAACCAATTATATCTTTAATTACCCACTAACACACGATGATGTAGATTTTTTCTTTTATTGTTATTAGACTTCTTTCTTCACCAATTGTTCATTGCTTTCGAAAAATTGCTTTCCGAATATTGTCTTGTTCACATGAATATTGTCTTGTTCAATGTATGTTGTTCGTGCGAACATAATGTCATATTCATGTGTGTTGTTCATTAATGACCACATTGTTCATGTATGTTTTCACATGAATAAAACGAATGAACATTTATTCATTACCTTAGTTTGTGGTTTGAACAGTTTTGACATTAACTTTTATTCATGACTGTATTAAATTATGAACAGATATTTTTCAGTCAAGAACGTGTTTTTTGTTCATGTATATATGTTTTTCATATATTGAACAATACATTATGTCATTTTTCGAATTTCATTCACTCATTGTGTTATTACGAATTTCGAACATGGCACATCATTTATAAAACCTTAAAAAAATAATTTACTTGTCAAGTAATTGATATTGTTGAACAACAGTGCATAACCAAACTTTTGCACATATTTTTTCATAAGCATATGTGAGCAAAGTAGAACAATGAAAAATGAATAAACTATGATTTCAACTACCAAATGCAATCATGAGTTTGTGCTTTATTGAAATATGGCAAAACATAGTATCTTATGGAAGTCTATAACTTGTTCATATTATCGAATTGTCTCATCCAAGCAAGACATAGTTAGCCAATGTATTTTTGTAGCAGTATATTTGTAATATTAGAATTGACCAAATCCATGTAGTTTACTGGACTGTTGTGGTAGTCAGCAATCTCTGCGTTCATTAACTCATTGAATGCCTCTTTGGTTGATTCTGTAGTGATGTCCTTCCCGGCAATTGCTTCCATCTATTTTGAAAATAATTCATTACCCAATGTATACCTTTGACCTGTTTTTTTGCAAGATGACTTCTGAATTTTGTGGCCCTGTTGTAACATGAACAAGAAACCATGTTATTCACACGAACAACAATCTTCATATGAACAACAATCACGAACCAAGTTATGATTATTAATACTACAATATTCACATGAACAAGTGCCATGAACAACAATCATGAACCATGCTGTGATTATTAACACTACAATATTCACACGAACAAGTTGCATGAACAACAACATATCTATTTAAACTACTTATAGGAATAACACAATTGTTTTTCACAAATGTGAAGACACAATTTTCACAAGTTGAATTTGTGCTACGAAGGCAGTAGGCAATATAAACAAAAATGCTTCAACCACATAGTAAACAAAAATGGCATAATCTTAGTTGCAGGCCTCAAGAAAAAATGCTTCAACCACATAGTGATATGTTGGCCGGAAAATACCCACCGAAAATTAAAAAACCCTTCGAAAAAAAAATCACAATTCGCCAAAAGTAAACAATGTTCAAGAATGTTCAATTAATATATATTTGAAAGCATACTCACTGAAAATTCCACAAAAAAAGGATCAATGTTCATATAAACAAATAGCCCTACAATAAATCGAAAATTGCAAAAGAAGGTCGTAGATTTTCAGATCTCCCTCCACAACACCGGATATGCAAAATTTGTTCAAAGCATTTGTTCATCGAAATATGGAGTATGAAAAAAAAAAACAAAAACAAAGGTAGACACTCAAACCTTGTTCGATTGACGGAACTTTCGACCGATATAGATGAATATCGGCCTCTGTAAGTGACGGAATTTCTTGTTCGCCGGAATTTTTTTTTTCTTCCTCATTAATAGCGGCCGAAGATGAAAGGAGTAAATATGAAGTGAAAATACAAGAAATTAACCCAATCAATTATTTCCTCTTTTTAGTCAATGCGGTAATTAAGGGATGCATTTAATTTTGAATTTGATTCCTTTTGTATTCACAATTGTAATTACTTATATGACCTTATTCACACTTATCGGTTGTTTAGATATTAGAGGGTAATATAATTTTTAATAAAAATCTATTAATGACAACCATTGGATTAACTATAATCAATGGTCTATGATTGTTCTTAGGTGTCACAGAATTCTAAATTCTCACTTGATAACATCCCTATATATATATATATATCGATAAAATACTAAATTAGCTAAAAAAATTGAACTTGGCGAAAGATGGTGTCACATTGTCACGACCAGACCTAATTAAGGATAATTAAGCCGGGGAAACCGTGACTAATGGAGGGAGATTAGAAGCGGGGTAGAAAGGGGAATAATCAAACAAGAAAGGATCACATTTCATCATTTAACAAAAGGAATATTTATAATATAACAGAAGTTTAGTCGTATAGACTCAAATAACTAGTAAGTTCAGATATCTCTGACTTAGCCAAATAAACATAAAACTTCTGAGTACGCAGCGGAATAAGGTTCTGATTACATGTATGAAGACATGTAACCCTAGAGTTCATTAATACATAATAAGACAAAAGAATCCCGCTCGTCACTTCATCACCATCGGCAGCTGCTCAACCTGCACATTTAGAAATATATGCAGGGCTTGAGTACAAAAGTACTCAGTGGGCACGTATGCCTAAGTATAAAAATACATGCTTCAAAACTGTAAATTGTCATGCCATCATAAACAGTACAGCAAGGGAGTTTTTCGCTAAAAGGCCCAAGCTTACTAAATTCATTTGTGATTCTTAAAGTTCGACTGCAGTCTAAGTTATCTTGTAATCTATCATATCTGGGACTGTGTGCCGGAGAGGTGGCCACCTCTCACGGTCACTTGACCGGCCAACCCGCTAGATGACTCACGGTCACTGGTGTACACTAGCCCTGGCAGGATAGCTATCAACTGCTCAGGACCCGAATTCGATTATATAACTTGGCAAAGCCACATCAGATAGATATCATACTGAAATTGAAACATTTTATGGCAAGACAATACTTGAAATAACTTCAACTCAAAGATTTTGTCATGAAATAACTTGCTTGAACGTAACATTTAAGCTCATTTAATATATACGAAAGTAATGTCCACCTGATAGAAACTTTCTGTGGTACAGTAGCTCCTTGACTGATTATTAATCTCGTGCTTGACCTTTATTACGAGAATATAAATAAGATACTGCTCGAATAAAATCCTCAATTAATGAGAATGCGTAATTAACTATGCATGATCCTTATGCATGAATTATTATTCTGAAATAATAATCAGGGAATTTCTATTGTTAATCCAGGCTATCGGATTTAAACAAAAACTAAGTCTCGTCTCATGAAGCCGGATAATTATCAAAAATTTATCCGTTCTCTTAGGGTGTTCTAATCCGCCAATTAAATAAACCCCGTTCCTCGTAGTTAATAGAAAATAAATACTTCAACTTATTCGCTTTATAACCTCATAATTAATCGGGCTTAATAAATAGGAACAAGTAATGTTATAAGATTAAATAATTAATAGGCTCAACATAAGGCAGCCTAATAATTAATTAAGTAGAAGTGGGCTTGAATAATTAACATGAGAGGCCCAATTGAAATAATTCATCGGCTCAAGTAATTAAATAAATCTTGGCCCAATAAATAAATAATTTGATTATCTGGGCTCAATTAAATAAATCAAACGAGGCCCAACGAAGATAATATAACAACCCAATTAATATAAAATAGATGGGCTTCAATTTAAATAAATTCGGCCCAATGAAATAAATAATAAAAGCCCATCTGAGTAAAATAAATAAGGCCCAACTGAAATAATACAGCAGCCCAAATAAGTGAATAATCAAAGGCCCATATAAATAAATTCAGAGACCCAATCAGTAATTAAAAATCGGCCCATATAAATAAAATCAGAGGCCCAATCAGAATAAAATAACAAACCCCAATGAATTAATAAAATTAGGCCCAATTACAATAAAAAAAATAGCCCAACTCCAAATAAAACTCGGTTCTCTCTTTCTTCACCAAATCAGACGACCCCTTTTTTTTCTTCTCAAAGCAGACGTCCTTCTCTCTCTATTTCTCCGTCTCGCTTCGCCTCCAATCGGCCTCAGCCGAGGCGCCTGCCGCCGCAGCTCCGACCGGCGTCGGCTGCCGTCGAGCCGAGGTTCGGCGTGGCCGCACCTATCTCTTTCTCGTCTCGCTTCTTCCTCATTCCACCATTCCAACGAAGATTTGGTCGAGCCCTAACTCTCGAATTCATCGTCGCGGCTGTATATTCGTCCGAAATCCGGCGATTCCAACATCGCCGGTCGCGCCCGTCTCTCTCCTTTGACGGAACCCAAATCGTGCCCTAGATTCCCACCATCAAAATCGGCGTCTGGAGAAGACGAAAGGAAAGCCCTAACTTCCCAATTCAGAAATCGTCGCCGCTGCTGTAACTGGAATCCGGCGAGCCAGCCGCTGCTGCTGTGCGATTTCCGCCGAGCAGGGGTCCGCCTTTGCTGCTATCTCCGGAGTCGAAGGTTCGAGCCACGCCTCCAACTACAGCTGCTGTTTCGCCGGTCGCGGCCTGGAGTTCTATCGCCGGACGTCGCCGCTTGGGAGTGCCGCCGCCAGCCGCTGCTGTTAACAGCAAGAGTCCGGCAGCCTCCTTTCCCGGAGTCGCCGTCGCCGTGAGTCGCAGAGTTCCGACAGTCCCGATTCAGACGTCAATGAAAGCTCCGTCATCGCGCCGTCTTCCGATTCAAAGCAGAGCAGTCGGCCCTATTCCTTAAGCTAAGTTCTCTAGTCATTCTTCTTTTACTACACAAATAAAATGTTGTTGTGGTTCTCTTTGCTACTGTCTATATGGAGGTTCTTAATGCATTTCCTGATTCTCGTGGAAGGTAACGAAATCTCTAAAGCTATTGTCCATTAGTCCAGTGAGCTTTGGTCTTTCTATAATCTTGTATAAGTGAAGTTTGTTGTTTCTATATGGATGAAATGACTATACCATTTATATGTACTCTGAATTCTTTAGAAACTGAATATACTTATTGGATGATATGCAAACTGGATGGATATTTGGTATAGAATTAATACCTTTGAAGTATAAATGTTGGTTGATTGTTGTTGCTGAGTTGAATGAATTGAAGCTGAAAATTGGTATTGTTGTTTCAATAATTGCAGGTTAAATCATGGAAGAAAATGGAGAAGTTTAAGCCAAAGCTTACCTCCTTTGAAATCGGCAGCAGTAAATGAAATCTTTCTTTTCTTTTGGTGAAGTTTTTAGTGTAGAATGGGTGATATGAAGGAAGTTTGCTACTGAATTATTAAAGAAGTGAATTTGGTTTGCGTGAGCTGATGTAGGTTAAGTGGAGAAGTTGTTGTGGTGGTTTGACAAAATGTAATGGTGACAAAATGAAGTGCTTGACAAAATGTAGTGGTGTAAATAAGTGGGAAGCAAAAGTAGTGGAAAGGAAAAGAAAGAAAAAAAATGTAGAGAATGATTAATGATGTATTTTCTATGTCTCGGTGATTATGTAACTGTTAAATGGATCGCATGCTCGTATCTGCTTGATACTGATTATAAAAAAAAATCTCATTTTTCGACATGTGATTTCTCACTAAAATCGATAAATTATAAAATGAATCTAAATTAAATCCGTAGATTTAATTCGTTTGTTGTTCTAATATTTAAATTAAATCCGCAGATTTAATTAACTTCCTGAGTCGGAAATAATTCACGACCTGAATAAAAATAAATTCTAATTCCATCTCGCTTAAATAAATAACGTGACTTTGCTAAGTCAGTTGAAATTTTGAAATAATATCATTGACTGCTTTAACAATATAAATTCAGGATCATAAGCTGAATTCATATCAGGATAAAAACCGTTTTCATTCACTGATGAACAAAAATAAACACTCATTACTGGATTTAAAATATATAAAAGAGCGGGTCACTACATACTACCCCTCTTAACAAAAATTTCGTCCCGAAATTTGCATATTTCTTCTAAAATAGTTCGGGGTATTTCTCCTTCATTTTGTCTTCAAGCTCCCACGTGGCTTCCTCTTGTCCGTGGTGTCTCCATAAGACTTTCACTGATGTGATTGCCTTATTCCTGAGTTGTTGTACTTTTCGATCTAGAATGGCCTCTGGTCTCTCTTCATAGCTCAAGTCTGGGCAAAGGATCATCTTTTCTTGGTGGATTATGTGCTTTGGATCGAAAACGTATTTTCTGAGTTGTGATACGTGGAAAACATTGTGAACGTTTCCAAAGCTTGGCGGTAACGCCAACCTATAGGCTACTGGGCCTATTCTCTCCAAAATCTCATAAGGTCCTACGAATCGGGGCCTAAGTTTTCCCTTGACACCAAACTTAGTTATCCCCTTGGTAGGAGATACCTTTAGGAAGACCTTGTCTCCTATTTCAAAACGTAACTCAGTTCGACGTGCATTAGCGTAAGATTTCTGTCTATCTTGTGCCTCTTTTATTCGCCCTCTGATCTGGCGGACTATCTCAACCATCTCATTGACCATGTCTGGTCCTAAAATTTTTCTCTCACCCACTTCATCCCAGTAAAGCGGTGATCTACATTTTTCTTCCATATAATGTCTCATATGGTGCCATATCGATAGTCGCCTGGTAACTGTTATTATAGGCAAATTCAATCAACGGCAGCACTGCTTCCCAACTTCCACCCCTGTCTAACACCACTGTTCTCAACATATCTTCGAGGGTCTGAATTGTCCTTTCAGACTGTCCATCTGTCTGCGGGTGGAAGGCGGTGCTGAAATTTAACCTCGTGCCTAACTCCTTTTGTAAGCTCATCCAAAATCTAGAAGTAAATTTTTAGTCTCGGTCTGAAGTGATTGACACGGGTACACCGTGTAAGCGTACAATCTCTCGAACATACAACTGAGCTAGCTTGTCTGACCCGTGTGTGATCGGTATTGGTATAAAATGAGCACATTTTGTGAGTCGATCCACTATTACCCAAATGGCAGTGTTTCCTCTCTTTGTTTTGGGCAAACTGGTCACAAAATCCATTGCGATGTGCTCCCACTTCCATTCTGGAATTTCCAACGGTTGTAGTTTTCCATATGGCCTTTGGTGTAGGGCCTTCACTTGTTGGCAAGCTAGGCATCTCTCTATAAAGGATGCTATGTCTCTTTTCATGCCTTCCCACCAAAAATGCTTCTTTAGATCTTGATACATCTTAGTACTGCCTGGGTGGGCAGTATAAGGGGTATCGTGAGCCTCACTCATGATTTTATCCTTAAGTTCATCATCGTGGGGGATGCATATCCTTCCTACAAAGAGGATAGCATTATCTGCTGTTTCTTGATAATTCTTGACTCCTCCTTTCCTTACTGCTTCCCGTAGTTTCTCCATTTTCTCGTCTTTTCTTTGTGCTTCTACAATCATCTTTCTCAAGCTAGGTATTGTTGCAACAACGCTTGCTATTGTCCCTGGTGGTTTAACCACTTCTATGCTCATTTTTCCAAACTCTTTGATGAGCTCATTCTTTTGGGTGACGAGACATCCCAACCTAGATTGAGTTTTTCGGCTCAATGCATCAGCTACTACATTGGCTTTACCCGGGTGGTAGTTAATACCGCAGTCATAATCCTTCACTAGTTCGAGCCATCTCCTCTGTCTCATGTTGAGGTCCTTTTGCTCGAAAAAGTACTTCAGGCTTTTGTGGTCTGTGAATATCTCACACCTAACTCCATATAGGTGATGTCTCCAAATCTTCAGTGCGTGTACCACTGCAGCTAATTCTAGATCATGGGTCGGATAGTTCAGTTCATGTGGTCTAAGCTGTCGCGACGCGTATGCTATCACTTTTCCTTCTTGCATTAGTACACAACCGAGTCCATTTTTGGACGCGTCCGTGTAGATCACATATTCCTTGTCAGCTGTTGGGAGGGTTAACACTGGTGCCGTAGTTAACTTCTCCTTAAGTTCTTGGAAGCTCTTCTCGCACTCCTCTATCCAAGAAAATTTTATTCCCTTCCTGAGTAGTTGCATCATTGGCCTTGCAATTTTGGAAAATCCTTCCATAAACCTCCGGTAGTAACCTGCCAATCCTAAGAAACTTCTTATCTCATTAGGGTTAGTAGGTGATCTCCATTCGCGCACCGCTTGCACTTTTTCAGGGTCCACTTTAATCCCTTCTGATGACACAATATGTCCTAAAAACGTGACTTCGCTGAGCCAAAACTCGCACTTGTTGAATTTGGCATAAAGGCGCTCCGTCCTCAGCGTTTCTAGGACAATTCTCAGATGTTCCTCATGGTCTTTCTCGTTCTTCGAGTAGATCAGGATGTCATCTATGAATACCAAGACAAATTTGTCTAAGTACGGATGGAACACTCGATTCATGAGGTCCATGAACACGGCTAGCGCATTAGTTAGCCCGAATGGCACAACTACAAATTCGTAGTGGCCATATCTAGTTCGAAATGCCGTCTTAGGTACGTCTTCTGGTCGAATCTTCAGCTGGGGATAACCAGACCGCAAATCAATCTTCGAGAACACGCTTGCTCCCTTGAGCTGGTCGAAGAGGTCATCTATCCTTGGTAAAGGATATTTGTTCCTGAGTGTCACTTTGTTCAGTTCTCTATAGTCTATGCACATTCGCAATGTGCCATCCTTTTTCTTCACGAAAAGTACGGGTGCACCCCAAGGTGATACACTTGGCCTAATGAATTCAAGTTCCAAAAGTTCTTACAGTTGTATCTTGAGTTCTTCCAACTCTTTAGGAGCCATTCGGTATGGTGCCTTCGAAATGGGAGCTGCCCCGGGCTCCAAATCAATGGTAAACTTAATTGGTCTGTCCGGTGGTGGCCCTGGCAGAATCTCTGGAAATACATCTGAAAAGTCCCGTACAATTGCTACATCTTCTATGCTCCTTTCAGTTCCCAGTTCTCCGTGCAAGTATACGAGGTAATCTGGGTATCCCTTCTTCATCATTTTCGTTGCTTGTAGGGCGGAGATGATCATCTTTCTTCTCCCCATGCTAATTCCATGGAAATGTGACGGCTCCCTTCCTGGAGATCGGAATGATATCCGTCTTTCATTACATAGGATGGTGGCGTAGTTCTTGGCTAGCCAGTCCATTCCTAGGATTATGTCCACATCTCCCATCGGTATAACATACGAGTTGTTCACTACAATCTTGAGTGACCCTATGTTCAGTTCTAGGTTCAAGCACACATGATCTATTGTCGTCATCCCTCCTATAGGTGATGATATACTCAACTCCTGGTCAGCTCTTTCCATTTTAAGTTTTAATGTGTCGACACATGTACTTGAAATGAAAGTATGCGATGCGCCCGTATCAAATAGAATTACAACAGGAGTATTGAGTAGCATGCCCATACCTGCCAGGTTTCCCTGGTTGTTCTCGGGCTGCTTCTGCCTCATAGCATAGGCTCTAGCATGACGAGGCTTTTCATGTTGTTTCTGTTGTCGCTGCTGTGGCTGCTGATACTGTGGTTGCTGCTTTGGGTATGGTTGGGGCAAAGCTTGGATTGCTCGCAGATGTGGAGCCTGAATAGGTGGGTTCGGCCTTGAACCCGTCCCGTGTTGCTTATTCGGGCACCGGTTTGCATAGTGCCCCTTCTGGTTGCAGATATAGCAACTATCACTGCCGACCTTACAGATTCCCACATGACTTTTGTTACATTTGGGGCACTGTGGGGCCCTCTGTTGGTTATTTCCCATTTGTTTCGGTGCGCCCTGGCTTCCATAGCCCTGTGACTGGAAGACCCGTCCCTGCCATGGCCTCTTCTCGCCTTGGTTCGGGTTACTGTTGTCCCATCTCCTATTTCCTTTGAAATTCTGATTATAATTTTGATCATGTGGAGGTGCTGGCGCAGGTACAGTTGCAGGTCTTTCTCCTGGCATAGCTGCCTCAATGTCTAACGCTCGGCTGAGCGACTCAGTGTAGGACGATCCTCCGTGGCTTGCCAAAGCCATCCTAATCTCGTGCCTCAGACCGGCACAAAACTTTTCAGCCATCTTCTCATCTGTGTCAACTTGTTCCGGCGCATATCTAGACGTATCGCAGAACATCCTGTCGTATTGAGTTACCGACATCTTTCCTTGCTTCAGATTGTAAAATTCAGCTTTCTTCTTCTTGCGGTAGCTCTTGGGTATATACTTGTCATATATACCGGCTTTGAATTGTTCCCAAGTCAGGTTTTCTAACTGCTCTGCTGTCATCGTTTTCATCCTTGCTTCCCACCAGAAATTAGCTGACCCAGTCAACTAAAAGGACATACAAGTCAGGCGCTCTTGGTCGGTGCAACGCAGGAAGTTGAAAATGCGCTCAATAGCGCGAACCCAAGTTTCAGCTTCTGCCGGGTCTCCTGTCCCGTTGAAGGTAGGTGGGTTCTGTCGCAAGAATAATTCCTCAATCCGCCGTTCTGGCTGAACAGGTGGTTGAACTATTTCTGGTTCTGGCCCTGTTTCTGGGCCTCTTCCTTCATTTCGGGGAATCCTGCCCCCTCCTCTTGGTCGTCCTCGTTTTGGCGGCATTCTATTAGGTCAAAACACAAGTTCTCAGCGCATTAAAACACAATAAGGACATACTATCATTTCTATAGTTACTCCTTAACTCGTCGAGTTCTGCTCCTACTAAAACTTGAGCGAACATATAAATAAAACATAGCGGAACGACTTGCCGCGAAAAACCAATAAGGTCACCATATATAACATAGGGAAAAATTGCCTCAATGAGGACTTTACATCATCATAAAAGTCTAGATTCAAAGACCTATCTAAGTACCACACATGATGAACTAGTTACCTAGCGAAGTCATCACAAAAAGTACTCAGTCACGAAACGCCCCAAGGTTTCGCGTCTCCGTACTAATACAAGTCAAAATAACTTAGCCAACATAGGGGCATACAAAAGCATCGAAATGATCATTGTTTTCGAAATACACAAATAACGTCCTACTAAATGCACAAAAGATTGTCTGTATGCATTACGTGCTTGACCCTTGGGTTAAAGCATACGTGTTTGACTGATTTAATCTGATGAGTATCTGTTTATCCTTGGGTCACAGAAAATCTACCAACAACTAGTAGATCGCAATGATTCAAATCACAAATGGCAATTAGGCATAGTGTTTCAATAATTTGCCAAACAATTGAAAATGAATAACCATAGGGTAGAAATGAATTGACTGAAAGGTCGAAACGAAATGACCTAATAGTCTGAACCCGTTTGGCTTTTTAGATGAAGGTTTAAAATATATAGGTTTAAAGACCCATATATGACGACTACTGAGATTTTGGCCATGTGGACTGGCCAGGTCCGACACAACTACTTCTCAATCACTCGGAAATACTTTTCCAAACTTGGCAACTCTTGTTCCTTGGCTGCAAAAGGTATATTTGTTCTAAAATCACCACTTTCTTCTTAATATCTTGAACATGTCCTTGAGAATATTCTAGAGCTTCTTCAAACTTGGAGTCTGCCTCCTAGTTTAATGCAATCATTAAACATCTTCTATAGGCGAAATAAGGTAGGCTCGACCTTACTCAACAATGTTCCTCTATATGATCTTAATGTAGTACTTCTAGTACTTAGTGTTTCTTCACATAGCGCTTGAAATGCAACCATATAATTTGAAGCACTCTTCCGTGTTATTGTAAAATACCTTCTGAATCATCACGCATTCAATAAGGAAATAGCTTTTGCTCATCTGAGCACCTTTATAGGGTATGTGTCACCATGTGTAATGCTAAGTCATGGAATGACCTTAGTCAATGCTCTCATTGCGGCTACCAGACTAAATGCATAATCCAAGACGTTCTAACTGAGGCGATGTCCTCGATAGGTTAAGGTATATATACTTATCTTGAGTATATCTTTAGGGTCTCATTAGAATCTTAATTCATTTGTTTCAGCATTGATCCACTGTCGGCGCTTCTAGCTATTATTAAACTCTGAACCATCTTCGAGAACTTCTCTCGTCTTACACACTTGCGTAAACTTTTATGATCAATCATAATGGTTGGTAACTGCTAGTACCCATATCACATCTCGTCTTTCCAATTCGTAGTAGGTGATCGTAATCAATAGGGATTCTCAGTCATGTCCTTATCTATTGCGATAGGTACTGTAAGTAGAATGGTTCCGAATATCTGAAACTATAAGCTGATAGCTTTAATCGTAATATTATAACATCATATACAAAGCATTTTGATCCCTCGTAAATCTAACTCTGAAGTTCATACATGAATCATGAAGGTTATCCTCAAGCCATAGCTAGTGATAATCGAGGCTAGAAGTGAGTCTCAGCTTATTAGGGATTAGCTAACTGATTACATAAGTCACACTCGTCGCTACGAGCAATGACTCACGTAATCTATCATTAAATAAGGCAATAGTCGATTCGGTGTTCTGTCACGCGTGAACAACCTGAATGAAGAACTATGCCTGCTTCAGTGATTCGTGCGTGGCACTCTGCTTGCACTGCTTTCATTGGATTCTCTTCCTCTTTCTTAGCTCTTCACCATGGCTATAGTGAAATATAACTGAGTTTCTAGCTTCTATTGTTCTTCTCGTAACAGTGATCATGCATTCTTAACGCATCTAAGTTCATTGAGATATCTAACCAATCAATAATGCATAAACTTGAATGTAAGCATCAGTACATTCATATAAAACGTGAACTTCTCAATGTTTTAAAATCATTACCACCTTCTTTCTTGCTGAGCATGACGATGTGATGAAGTGCTGAGCTTTTGTCGACTGACTCTTTCATACTAGTGATCATACTAGAAAAATTGGTTAACTCTAGGGTTCAGAGCAAATAAACTGCTCTGATACCACTCTGTCACGACCAGACCTAATTAAGGATAATTAAGCCGGGGAAACCGTGACTAATGGAGGGAGATTAGAAGCGGGGTAGAAAGGGGAATAATCAAACAAGAAAGGATCACATTTCATCATTTAACAAAAGGAATATTTATAATATAACAGAAGTTTAGTCGTATAGACTCAAATAACTAGTAAGTTCAGATATCTCTGACTTAGCCAAATAAACATAAAACTTCTGAGTACGCAGCGGAATAAGGTTCTGATTACATGTATGAAGACATGTAACCCTAGAGTTCATTAATACATAATAAGACAAAAGAATCCCGCTCGTCACTTCATCACCATCGGCAGCTGCTCAACCTGCACATTTAGAAATATATGCAGGGCTTGAGTACAAAAGTACTCAGTGGGCACGTATGCCTAAGTATAAAAATACATGCTTCAAAACTGTAAATTGTCATGCCATCATAAACAGTACAGCAAGGGAGTTTTTCGCTAAAAGGCCCAAGCTTACTAAATTCATTTGTGATTCTTAAAGTTCGACTGCAGTCTAAGTTATCTTGTAATCTATCATATCTGGGACTGTGTGCCGGAGAGGTGGCCACCTCTCACGGTCACTTGACCGGCCAACCCGCTAGATGACTCACGGTCACTGGTGTACACTAGCCCTGGCAGGATAGCTATCAACTGCTCAGGACCCGAATTCGATTATATAACTTGGCAAAGCCACATCAGATAGATATCATACTGAAATTGAAACATTTTATGGCAAGACAATACTTGAAATAACTTCAACTCAAAGATTTTGTCATGAAATAACTTGCTTGAACGTAACATTTAAGCTCATTTAATATATACGAAAGTAATGTCCACCTGATAGAAACTTTCTGTGGTACAGTAGCTCCTTGACTGATTATTAATCTCGTGCTTGACCTTTATTACGAGAATATAAATAAGATACTGCTCGAATAAAATCCTCAATTAATGAGAATGCGTAATTTAACTATGCATGACCCTTATGCATGAATTATTATTCTGAAATAATAATCAGGGAATTTCTATTGTTAATCCAGGCTATCGGATTTAAACAAAAACTAAGTCTCGTCTCATGAAGCCGGATAATTATCAAAAATTTATCCGTTCTCTTAGGGTGTTCTAATCCGCCAATTAAATAAACCCCGTTCCTCGTAGTTAATAGAAAATAAATACTTCAACTTATTCGCTTTATAACCTCATAATTAATCGGGCTTAATAAATAGGAACAAGTAATGTTATAAGATTAAATAATTAATAGGCTCAACATAAGGCAGCCTAATAATTAATTAAGTAGAAGTGGGCTTGAATAATTAACATGAGAGGCCCAATTGAAATAATTCATCGGCTCAAGTAATTAAATAAATCTTGGCCCAATAAATAAATAATTTGATTATCTGGGCTCAATTAAATAAATCAAACGAGGCCCAACGAAGATAATATAACAACCCAATTAATATAAAATAGATGGGCTTCAATTTAAATAAATTCGGCCCAATGAAATAAATAATAAAAGCCCATCTGAGTAAAATAAATAAGGCCCAACTGAAATAATACAGCAGCCCAAATAAGTGAATAATCAAAGGCCCATATAAATAAATTCAGAGACCCAATCAGTAATTAAAAATCGGCCCATATAAATAAAATCAGAGGCCCAATCAGAATAAAATAACAAACCCCAATGAATTAATAAAATTAGGCCCAATTACAATAAAAAAAATAGCCCAACTCCAAATAAAACTCGGTTCTCTCTTTCTTCACCAAATCAGACGACCCCTTTTTTTTCTTCTCAAAGCAGACGTCCTTCTCTCTCTATTTCTCCGTCTCGCTTCGCCTCCAATCGGCCTCAGCCGAGGCGCCTGCCGCCGCAGCTCCGACCGGCGTCGGCTGCCGTCGAGCCGAGGTTCGGCGTGGCCGCACCTATCTCTTTCTCGTCTCGCTTCTTCCTCATTCCACCATTCCAACGAAGATTTGGTCGAGCCCTAACTCTCGAATTCATCGTCGCGGCTGTATATTCGTCCGAAATCCGGCGATTCCAACATCGCCGGTCGCGCCCGTCTCTCTCCTTTGACGGAACCCAAATCGTGCCCTAGATTCCCACCATCAAAATCGGCGTCTGGAGAAGACGAAAGGAAAGCCCTAACTTCCCAATTCAGAAATCGTCGCCGCTGCTGTAACTGGAATCCGGCGAGCCAGCCGCTGCTGCTGTGCGATTTCCGCCGAGCAGGGGTCCGCCTTTGCTGCTATCTCCGGAGTCGAAGGTTCGAGCCACGCCTCCAACTACAGCTGCTGTTTCGCCGGTCGCGGCCTGGAGTTCTATCGCCGGACGTCGCCGCTTGGGAGTGCCGCCGCCAGCCGCTGCTGTTAACAGCAAGAGTCCGGCAGCCTCCTTTCCCGGAGTCGCCGTCGCCGTGAGTCGCAGAGTTCCGACAGTCCCGATTCAGACGTCAATGAAAGCTCCGTCATCGCGCCGTCTTCCGATTCAAAGCAGAGCAGTCGGCCCTATTCCTTAAGCTAAGTTCTCTAGTCATTCTTCTTTTACTACACAAATAAAATGTTGTTGTGGTTCTCTTTGCTACTGTCTATATGGAGGTTCTTAATGCATTTCCTGATTCTCGTGGAAGGTAACGAAATCTCTAAAGCTATTGTCCATTAGTCCAGTGAGCTTTGGTCTTTCTATAATCTTGTATAAGTGAAGT
Organism: Salvia miltiorrhiza; assembly: GCF_028751815.1. Lineage (NCBI taxonomy): Eukaryota > Viridiplantae > Streptophyta > Magnoliopsida > Lamiales > Lamiaceae > Salvia > Salvia miltiorrhiza. The sequence goes on from NC_080387.1 coordinate 39,923,706, forward strand.
TTGTTGTTTCTATATGGATGAAATGACTATACCATTTATATGTACTCTGAATTCTTTAGAAACTGAATATACTTATTGGATGATATGCAAACTGGATGGATATTTGGTATAGAATTAATACCTTTGAAGTATAAATGTTGGTTGATTGTTGTTGCTGAGTTGAATGAATTGAAGCTGAAAATTGGTATTGTTGTTTCAATAATTGCAGGTTAAATCATGGAAGAAAATGGAGAAGTTTAAGCCAAAGCTTACCTCCTTTGAAATCGGCAGCAGTAAATGAAATCTTTCTTTTCTTTTGGTGAAGTTTTTAGTGTAGAATGGGTGATATGAAGGAAGTTTGCTACTGAATTATTAAAGAAGTGAATTTGGTTTGCGTGAGCTGATGTAGGTTAAGTGGAGAAGTTGTTGTGGTGGTTTGACAAAATGTAATGGTGACAAAATGAAGTGCTTGACAAAATGTAGTGGTGTAAATAAGTGGGAAGCAAAAGTAGTGGAAAGGAAAAGAAAGAAAAAAAATGTAGAGAATGATTAATGATGTATTTTCTATGTCTCGGTGATTCTGTAACTGTTAAATGGATCGCATGCTCGTATCTGCTTGATACTGATTATAAAAAAAATCTCATTTTTCGACATGTGATTTCTCACTAAAATCGATAAATTATAAAATGAATCTAAATTAAATCCGTAGATTTAATTCGTTTGTTGTTCTAATATTTAAATTAAATCCGCAGATTTAATTAACTTCCTGAGTCGGAAATAATTCACGACCTGAATAAAAATAAATTCTAATTCCATCTCGCTTAAATAAATAACGTGACTTTGCTAAGTCAGTTGAAATTTTGAAATAATATCATTGACTGCTTTAACAATATAAATTCAGGATCATAAGCTGAATTCATATCAGGATAAAAACCGTTTTCATTCACTGATGAACAAAAATAAACACTCATTACTGGATTTAAAATATATAAAAGAGCGGGTCACTACACACATTTACCGGATGAGATCCTCTGTCCCACAATTTAGTGTGTACCACCATGTATCACTCCTATTCTCTTTATTTTATAATTATTTTTTATAAAAATAAAAATTATTATTAGATTATGAACTCTAATTAATATTTATCACTAAAAATTGAAATTTTTAAAAATTATATACCCTAACTTTGAATTAATTAACCCAAATAATCTATTATTAATACAAATAAATATAAAAAAATAATTATAAACCCTACTTGGATAAGTGAACCCTTGTTAATTATCTTTATATTATATTAAAGCATAATAAATTAAAATTGAAGAAAAAATAATTAAAAATTATATCAAATTAAGAGTAGTACACGGTGATACACACTAAATTGTGGAACAAATGATCACATTTGCACATTTACACCCCCCCCCCCTTCCACACACACACACACAAAATCTAAAATTGTACCCAAAATCTCTTGTGCGATTGGTCGCACCCCATGTGATGAGTTTGATCCGCTTTGACTCGACCCGCGTCAATATACTACTCCCTCCCATTTTTAATATAAGTCGTTTAAGCAATTGTCATGAATTTCGTTTTATATGTCGTTCAAGGGGTGATTAACCAAAATTAACCTCATTTACTTTCATTAATAGCTTTCGGTGACTTTTGTTTTACATAGTATTTGAAGAGTCCACCTTCACACTATTTAATACTCTTGTTTTTCATTCTTACTTTATTCAATCAAATTTCTCTAAATTTCTAGAGATCAAAGCCTTTGGATTTGGGATTAGTGGAATACGTGGTGAGTTTTGCTGCTTATGTAAATTTATGTCAATATTTTATTAACCATGTTATCTTATGTAAATTTATGCCAATGCTTTCTTTCTTCCACTTACTTATTATAATGATTAAATTTTTTTGGTTGCTAGGTTGACAACAATCTTGGATAATGGATGAGGATGATGTTAAGAAAATAAAAACAGATATGCAAAATCTTGTCGATGCAAAAGCATCAATTGAAAAGCTTATTAAGGAGGCAAAAGAAACTTTGGAAAAAGCCGAATATATTGCGTTACAAATCGATGAAGCGGCAAAGCCAAAAAAACTGTATGTGTCTGACACAGATGAAGACGACATTGATCGATATTCTCCACCTTCTATTCGTCGTGATGCAAATAAGAGTGGTGCAATTAAGATTGATGACGAACCAAAAGGGAGAAATCGAATTCTTAAGACTTTACTACCAATGTTATTTGAGAAAAAATAGCTACATAGAGATCATATTTGCTTATTGTATTATGATAATTAACGTTAATGGTGTTTTTTATGTTTTTTGAGTTAAATGTTTTTTTTTGGTTGAGAAATTAACCAAAGACTAATACGAACTGCGAGTTTATTTTAGAAGATTCATAAGATTTAGAAAAATTCAAACACAAAAATATAATGAGGCAAAATCTAATGAGATGGTGTCTTATTACTTGCAACTTCAGTCAAACATTTCTTGCTCCTGCAATCAAAAATAAAAATTTTGAATTACATAGCCTATTTAGTTCATACATATGTTTAATAAAGAACGACAAGTATTTAAAATTAACTTACCAAGTTGTGCCGCTAACAAATCTCTAGTTGTTTGCACCAATGTCGTATCGCATCAAATTTGAGTAGGAAGACACCCTTGCTTTTGTAGCCGTTCTTTGTTCATGTGAGGAATTTTATATCGATTTCCTCCTCCTAATTTCATGGATTCCTTCAAACATAGTTGTAATGTTAACCACACATGATTTATCTTGACGGGAGAATAGTCATAGAATGCTTTTTCTACTGCATAAACAAGCTCTCGAATATTTCTTGCACGCATTTTCTGTTGCAACGATTGTATGGCTCTAAAAAATCCAAGGTCAAGTATGTTAAAATCTGGAGAGTTCGGGGGTTGGCAAGTTAACCGAATGTCTAAGCCAGAACGTGAAATAGCGGCTAAGAAATCGGGATCATCAGAAGGAATATGTGTCCTTGCATTGTCTTGTTGGATGAAAATAGTTTCTCCTTGTTCCGTTCTTGGCCACTTCTCTTGAATTGCGGGAATGACCTTTTCAATTAAAAATGATTTTATAGTCTCCCTCTTAATAGATGTAATTGCCTTCATCTCCATAGTGCCAGCATCTCGATTTCTGCTGCTTCTTTGAGCCGGTTGTTCAGTGACAAATGGCCAACATCCTATTTTTCCATCAAATATTTCATTTCCGTCATTATCAAATCTGGGACGAGCCGTGGCTGCTAAAAACATGACCTTCGCAATGAAATTTTTACTTTGACATGATCGATCAGGATCCTCTTCGTTGGGGAGTAAGTAATACGTTTGATCATTTTTCGTCAAGTAGAACCACTTCTCATCAATATGAACGTAGTCGTACATTCCCTTAAACTTATAGTCATTCACCATACTGTTGTCATCCAACATCGACAAACAAAACCTTAGCCGGGATATTTTATTCTCTTCTTTCAAATGTGGCTTTATAGCACTGGAGTGACGACGGAGAAAACCTTGTTTAAAAAGACGATATAGTTTTGAGTAGCTAACTCCCAAAGCATCCGAAAGAGAAGCTAGTGTTGTTCGTCGATGCAACTCTATTTCGTGGACCCGAGTTAAATCAATCTCAATCCTTTTACGACCACAATTTTTGGCCTTCCTTGACGAAACATCCACATCTATGTTTGCTGGAGTTGTCTTGTGAATTTTCCATATTCTCTGCACTGTTCGTACATTCTTGATATTGTACATATGTTGCACCTCTTTTGTCGTGTTCAGCTTCAATTTTCCATTCACACTCTTCGCCAATAAGGTGCGGTAAATTGCCCATCGTTCTGCATTTGTTAGAACCCTTCTTTTCCTTCCTCGAATAGTACCTATTAGAAATAGGAGAAACACATGAATATTTAAAGTACTAGCATACTGCTATTACAGTTAACATATTAGAGCATAGTAACAACAAAAACTAGCAATATTAACTTTATTTAAATACTAAAAGCATTGCAAAAATAAAAGTCAAAATCCATTTCCGAAAAAATCTTGTTCCAAATTTTTGATAGACATAATAATGCACAGAGCCTTGTCTATCAATGATTAAGTAATCTTTATAAATTCTTTTACTAGTAAATCAAACAGTAACTTGTCTACGTTTAAATCCCAATTTGTTGGGAGCTTACTGTCAATTATGGGATTTTTTTTCGTTTGGCGTTGAAGTAGAAGTATTTGTCAAATTATGCCTAGATTATGACGACCCAGTAATAGATATTACGAGGATATTCAGTATTTTAAACAAAACTTAAATTCTATGAACTAGTAAATAAGAACCACATCAGATTTCATTTTACCATAACAAAACAACACTTAAATTCTAAGAAAAATGATCCTATTATTCCAACCTAGAAGTCGGAGCAGCTACTAACAAACTTATAAGAAGATTAATAGAGAGATTCATACCTTGATCATCAGTTTGTTGGTTTGGTACAATTTCTGTGCTTTCCACAATCATAGATGGCGGTGCAGAATCCTCAATTTGCTCGGTAACCATCTCTTCATCTGATGAATCTGATAATGCTCTATCGCCATCTTCCCTAAGTTCATGCACGTCGAGTTCTATAACAGGATATTCAATCCCATGGTTTTCTCCATTTAGTTCAATAATGAGGTTTCTTGATGAAGAAGACGACACTGAAATTGAAATGTCTCCTTCTTTGTTGTACAATTCATGGTCTATGATTGGAGGAGGTTGATTCAAATCAATCATGAATTTTGAATCTATGACTGTAGGTGTGAAGATTAAGTTGTATACATATCATATTTATAGAATAATCCATGAAAAATTCAAATTTTTAGTGACTATTGATTGGCCTCTTAATTCCCCCCTATATGTTCTAAAAGGAGATTTCTAAGGACATGAAATTGCCGGCAAAACCAACACAAATTCATCAAGAGTTATTTGATTTGAATTCCAAATAAAAATTTTAATTGTTACAAAATCTCCCGGCAAAATCAATAGGAGAATATCAAAAGTGTGTTTCATATTTTTGGAGAACGAAGAGTTATCATAAATATGAAAACTAGGTGGACAACTTAATTTGGATTTAATATTGCTTAATAATTAGAAATAATTAGTGTAAAAATTATCATTAAATAAGGTTATAATAGGTATAAAATTTATTCATTAAAATATGTGTAAAACACTAGAACGACTTATATTAAAAATGGGAGGGAGTATATAACAGTTTTTAACAAATAAATGCAAAAGTTATATTTTGATGCAATGGCTATAGCTCACCACTTTTCCTTATTTCAGAAGGTGAGTGATGAATTTTATTGATCAATATATATATATATATATATATATATATATATATATATATTTATAATTTGAATCGAATTAAAATTATGACCAATTTAATCCAAGTTGGAAATTAATTATGTGACTCGATCCATTAGAAAAAATCTTAAGAGGTCACAACTCAATCACTCGTAAGCTGAGCTACGTAATTGATTTCGGGCTGTTACGTAAGGTTAAATGTGATCATACATCATAATTATAATTTGAGACAAAATTTTCTTTTCTTTTAAAAAAATGATTAATTGCCCTTTTGCATATAAACTTTAGGGCAAAATGCATGAAAATACCCCACTTTATACCAAAATCTGGTTTTTTGACAATCTTTTTTTTTGTTGCAAAAATTTTAACCACATTTCAATTTGTTGCAATTTCCGGCCCGTTAAATTTTCCGGCCAACTTAATGCTGATGTGGACTCCCGTATAGCTGAGGTGGCGAGTCTTGGCGGCTAACTAAACGACGTCGTCTCTAAAAGTTTAAAACAACATCGTTTTAATCCAATTGAACCAAATATATCGATTAGGGCTTGAATCAACAATTCCAAATTTCATTTCTTTAAGTTCGAATAGTTCTTCAAGAACTTCTCATTTGCAGCGTAAATCTATTAATCAATGGATTCTTCTTCTGAAATTGGACAAATGAGCTCATCCCATTTCCCCTTACCTCAAAGGTTCTGCAGGTGCAAAGAACCGGAGCCCTGCATCTTGCAGGCTTCAAATAGTGCCGCGAATCCGGAGCGGCGCTACTACCACTGCCGTCGCCGTGGTCATCGGGGTGATTGCAAGTATTGGGAATGGGTTGATCCCGTTCTATCGGCGTACTACAAGGATTGCTTCCTCAAGATGAAGCTCGAGAGGGACCTGGCCCTGGAAGAACTAGTCCGACAGAGGGAAAGAAAGGAAGGCAAAAACATCTCCATTGGGTCTGATGAAGAAATAGGACTCTCAGAAGGTGAAGATGAGTTCAAGAAACTTGGGATTCAAATTAATAGTGTGGAAAAAAGGATGAAGATGTTGTGTATGGCGTTTGTACTTGTTGTTGCACTGGTGTTTGTTGGTTGGGTTTAGGATGTAGTTGATGATGACTATTTATGTAGCATCTTTATGTAATTTTTGCTCTGTAATGGCAGCACAACTTCGGTGCAATGAAATTGGGGCAGTTGTTTTCACTATACAAGATACTTTATGTGCAAATTATTTGGATATTGAATTGTAAAACTAAGATGAACAATTTAGGCACAAAACACATGTATTACTTCATTAAAAAGGGTCTAAAAAGCCCTATCTGTTACATCAAAAGGGGATGCATGTCTACAAAAAAACCACAGTAAGAGTGCTTTCTTGTTTACAAAATAACCATGACTTGTTTACAAAAAAACCAAGTCTACTATTAGTGAAACACGAATCATCTAATTCCCAGCTGGATTTGTGCTTTCTTGGGTTGAGGGGCCTTCTTTGCTTCCTGTCACTGTGCTTTGTGAAGAACTTTGGTTTTGTTGCTGAAGTCTTGTACTCCTAAGAGGCTACAGTAAGAGTTTTGACATGTATTATTACTCTAAAATTGATCTATGAAATGAGAAAGCTAAAATAACAAGAAAAGTGCTTACAATAAATCCTGTCCTCGGCCTTGTTTGAACTTGCTCACTTGATGTTGTTATCTGCTCACCCTTACTTTTCTTTGACCTTGGAGGTTGGATAGGATGAATTCTTGGCCTTCCTCTCTTGCCCTGGTTCAATGATAAAGTAATAGTGGTCATTTGATGTCCCATGTTTAAACTAATAACAGGAATGAAGTTATATAATACATCAACTACCTTGGGCTTAGGCGGTGCCTTCTCATTCTTACAGGTCTTGATATTGTGTCCTTTTTTATGGCAGTTTGTACAGGTCATCCGTAGCCCAAACCTCTTCAATTTGTGTGGATTTTTAGGATCTTCTTCCGGGTCCCTTCTCCTCACTTTCTTGGGTCTACCAGGCAGCTTCCTAATCAAGGGGGGCTTCACAGGGTGTCCCTCGGCCGCAGGCCACATCTCCTCACTCACCAAAGGCTCTATAGCATACTTATATGCTTCTAGATACCTTTCAACTGTGTAGTATGTATGCACATATGCAGATGGTTCCTCACCCTCAAAGTTAATGGCAGCACATGCATGAAGACATGGTATTCCAGTGACATCCCATCCCCTACATGTGCAACTTCTCGCATTCACATCAACAACAAAAGCCCTTCATTCATAACTCACCTCATATTTCTTTGTCATGTTAGGAAAAACATAAGCTGTCACACTCTTAGCCATAGTTTTTTCAAGAGCCCTCATTATGGCTGGACACACCCTATCACTAACTCCAGCCATCGTTTTCAATTTTTCTACCTGCCTTACCATGAGATCTCTTCTTATCTGCTCACACATATGTATGATATGCATGCCCCTCGCTGCTATTATGTATCCATTGAATGTCTCAGCTATGTTGTTATCTATCATATCACTACATGGGTGCAATGAAATAAAGGCCTTACAGAAACGTTGCACATCTCTTGAAATAAAGTCCTCATAAGCTGCTGCATTCTCTGCCTTCAACTCCTCCAACTTCATGTTATACTCTTGCACATATGTGCTCTTCACAATGCTCCAAAAAATGTTCTTCAAGCTGGAACCTTTGTGAGATTTTTTCCAATTCATATATACATGTCTGGCACAATTCCTGTGCTCAGCCATGGGTGCTAACTTGCTAACAGCATTCATTAAACCCTAGCAGAGAGTGAGAGATAGCAGAGAGTGAGAGGTGTGAGAGGTGAGAGATAGCAGAGAGTGAGAAGATTAAAGATAAAGCTCCACCTTTTGTTGATCAGAGATAAAGCTCCATCCATTCCCATCTGTTATAGCTAAATCTTGGAGAAGAATCTCTAAGAACCAAGTCCAACATCTTTCATTCTCAACCTCCACCACTGCCCATGCAATTGGGAACATTTGATTGTTCCCATCCTAAGCATATACATAAACAAATATTAGATTCATATACAAAATAAATGTTTGGTCAGTTTGTATTTAAGATGCAACATAAGAAATAATTACCTTTCCAACCGCAGCCAAGAGAATTCCACCTAAGTAGGTCTTTAGAAAGCAGCCATCCAGCCCTATAATAGGCCTACAGCTCTTCTTGAAGCCATGTCTCAGTGCACTATGTCCAATATACAAGCCTCTGAAGACTGAACCCTCTCCCAGTAACAACCTATAAGTCCCCTCCTTATCAACCCTCATCAATTCAGCTACATACCTCCTCAACAAGGCATAATGCCCTTCAACTGACCCTCTCATCATCTCTTGGGCAATAGTCCTTGCCCTATACAATCTATCCCTAGTTACAATTGTCTTATGCCTATTCCTAATGTCCTCAGCTAACAGTTTAATAGGCAAGTTGGGCTGAACCCTGAAAACATTTTGGTATTTGGTTGCTATCCATCTAGAACTGACAAGCTTGTTATTGGTTTTCCTTGTACAAGTGTGATTGGGCACATAAGTCTTAATCATAAAAGTATCATGAGCCTCCACAAGAGATGCAAATACAGTCCATTTACAAGGTGGTGTGCAAGTGGCTCTACAACTACCCTTTGTAACCTTCCCAAACCTGATGTGTTTACCATTTGCTATAGCATTATCCCTAAGAGCTTCCCTGCACTCAAAGCCATCTGCAAATCTCATGCCTTGCAGATCAAGCTTTCTCGGTTTAGTCTTAGGGTCATAGGTAGATCTGAACTTCCTACTTCTCTTACCCTCTAACTCCTCATCTGTGGAAGCAGAGTCATGATCACCAGAGCTTGCATAATCTGACTCAGCATTCTCATGGTCATAAACAAGATTAAATCCCATCCATTTCTCAGGCTCCTCATCAACTAAAGCAAATATATTTTTTTTAGCCTTAACATTTTTTCTTGAATTCTCATACTCTTCATCATCTGGCACAAGTTCATTATCAGCCAAATCATCATCAGATGATTCACCATCTATGGGTTTGTAATCAGAGTCATCAGAGTCATTATCTACTAACTCTCCATCATATCCCCACTCACCCAAATCTATGGTTTCATCATCATAAGCTGTCAATTCACCCTCATCTTCATCATCTGCCTCCTCACCACCAACCTTAGTGCTACTCTCACCAGTCTTAGCCACACTCTCACCAGCCTTAGTGCTACTCTCACCAGTCTTAGCCACATTCTCACCACCCTTAGCCATATTCTCAACACCCTTAGCCATATTCTCAACAGCAAGATTTTGGTCAGAAGGAACTTCGGTCGATATAATCCCACCATCAACAAAAACGTGCAAGACTCTACAAGATGAATTAAGACAACCAAGCATATCCATGCAGTCTTTATCATTTTGAAGTAGTCTAAAGTTTTGGGTTCTAGGAATTTGATAACACAATTTTTTCCAAGAGCCATAACCAAGATTCTTAACTAAATCTTCAACATCAAAATACCCAAATCTATCAGGATCATGTTCAAAAGTTCCCTCACATTCCCCCGCATTATAAATATCTTTCTTATCGAAATGCACGAATTTACCACCATGGTGAATGTAGACTCCAAATGAACTGTAAAAAAACCCAAACAACAGGAAGAAATCACAAAAAACCCTAATAAAAACCCAAGTACAAAATCAATTTTAAAAAGCAGAAAAGCCCTACCTGTCCCTCATTTCTCTCGCAATTACTGTGCTCCTCGTGCTACGCTGGGACCACCTCCACAAAGGGTTTATGACGAAAAAGACAACAGCTGCAGATTAAACTATTCTTCAAGTGGGGATTTGAGCTACACTTTATTCAGAAATCACAATAAAGATGGGATTCAAAGGTTTCGATTGAAGCAAAGACTTGAGATTATGAAGAATCTCATCGTGTCCTATCAATTTACAACCCTAATTCCCAGACGACGTAGTTTTGCTCTTTCTCTCCTCAACACAAAACGATGTCGTTTGGGCAAATTTTAAAGAAATGTATTTGTTAATTACACGTGTTTCATCCAACAATTCATTTTAATTACACGTCAATAGCCAAATCAGATACTAAATACACGCAAGCAAAATCCCCAATTTAAGTTGGCCGGAAAATTTAACGGGCCGGAAATTGCAACAAATTGAAATGTGGTTAAAATTTTTGCAACAAAAAAAAAAGATTGTCAAAAAACCAGATTTTGGTATAAAGTGGGGTATTTTCATGCATTTTGCCCTAAACTTTAATATTTGGCATGGTAGCTGTTGAACTATTAATTTAATATTATTATATAAATTTTAAAATTTGACATGATAATTATTGAAATAGTATTTACTATCAATTATGATCTCAGCTAAGCTTACTGCTGACATGACTAGTCATTTAATTAACGTAATTTCATAAGAGACTACGTTATTTCTACCAACCGATAATCACGCGAGAAAGATTGTGCCACATCAATTTGGCCAAATTATGATTGATAGTAAAATCAAATTAACACCAAATACTAAACTTTGTATGTAAAATTAGAATTTGAGACGAGAGTTCAATAATTTCTCAGCAATTAACTCAAAAGTAAAAGTTTATATATTTTTAACTAAGAGAACAAATTTGATTTAAAATCAAAATTTTGATATAATTCATGTATTTATAGGAGATCAATCTTGAAGAGTAGCCACGCTTTAAATTTGGTGATAACCCTCACAGAAAAAGAATGCTGCAGCAGCTCTGCAAACAGAGGAACTAAACAGAGCACATAGAGAAACGTCCTAACAGAATCCGGCAGAAGAAGCGAGAAAAGCGAAGCCAGAGATAAAGACCAAGAAACGCTTATAGAGTGAGTGATGAAGGCACGAATGCTGGCCGATGCGGAGCGAAAACCGGCCTCTGCATCGGCTAACATGGAGCAAACGAGCAGCAGAAAACAGAGGATCGCAGCGGTCACCGTTTTCGGGTGCGTGTCGAACGGGGTTTCCTCCGAGGCTTGACATTTCAGGATCACGAAGTTTAGAAGCGTCGAAATCGAAGAAACATACAGTTCGTTGGGGGAAATGGGCGGTTGTTGGAACAGGATTTTGAAGCATGGCAGATTGAGGAAGGCGGCGGAAGAGAATCTTGATCGGAAAGCCATTGATGCAACGAATGGAAAACTTTTTCTTTTTGTGGGCGTTTTATTGGAGGAGTTGTGGAAGGAATGGCGATATAGATTTATAGAGATGGTTTTGGTGGGTGGGTGGGTGGGGGGGGGGGGGGTGTTCGAGAGCAAGAGAGGGAAAAACTTGTTGATGATTTCAAAGATTTATAGTTAGTACCTTATGTCTCAAGACAGTTCAAAAGGTTCATTTGTAAACAATTAACTTTATTTCTTACCTCAATCCTCATGCACCCCGAAAAACATTTAAAAAAATAGTTTTCACAGTACTAGTCGATTTGTAGGGCTTCAAAGCAGCCAATCGATGATTTATTTTTGTTGATAATCGAGTGTTGCATGTTGAATCGTTGATTGCTTTCAATTCTTTCAGCATATCACTAAAATTGTTGATAATTAATCTAGATATTTTGTGAGAAAAGAAAAAGAAAATTGTCAGTATTTTTAACGAGAACATCACTTTTTGAAGGTGGGTTCAAAAGGTTCATTTCTGTTAAAATAGATTATGTGTGACATGAAAATAATAAAGTCAACGAGAATAAGGCCCCAAGCACAGAAATAAAAGGATAATAAAGTGAAAGACATGTCTTTGTCCATAAAATTAATGAGATTTTTTTTGAGTTAGAGCACCCATAGTGCGTGACTCGATCGGCGCCACTTGAGTTACCCATTGATCGAGTCACCTACTCGAGTGAGACCCGATTTATCGGGTGAGACACGATGGGCGATATGTATGGCGCGCGTGTAACACGCGCCTAATTAAAAAATTTTGGCTTTTTTTTTAAAAAAGCCGTTACTGACTTAAAAAAAAAAATCTGTCGAATCCATTGGCTTCCATTTTTTTTCTTCTCTCTATTCTTTATATACTCATTCCTCTTTCTTCCTCAAACACCACAATCAGCTTCTTCTATCTTCTTCCTCATTCTCTCTCAAATTCTCTTAAAAAAATGGATCCATACAATCCAAACTATTACGACCCAAATTGGGTTCTCGACCTCTCCGGCAATCATCATCCCGATTATTCGGGTTTCAACTTGGAGGAAGAACCTCGTCAAAGCGGCAAGGAGGAGGAGGCACCGCCCGCCCACAGTGTGTCGAAGCCCAAGAAAGGAGGGCGGCAGAAGGCAATGGCCTTCAAAGAGAAGGCACCGGCTCCTATGCCAGAGGAAGGAAGGACCCCCGTCACACCTACACCCCCGAGGAGATGGACCTTATTGTCCAAATTTGGACAGAGGAAACCAACGACGCCGTCCGGGGTGTCGACCAAAAGGGGGAGGCCTATTGGCAACGGATTCTCGATCGGGTGACCCCCTCATTGGCGCCAACCTCAAAATCCGCCAAATAAAGGGACACTTCGCCCGGGTGAGTGCGGATGTGAAGTTATGGGAGAATATCTGGGTAGAGATGTGCGCCAAGTGGCCTTTCGGCCATTCTGACGACATGCTCCAACAGAAGGCCCATACTATCTTCGCCGCTAGGAGCACTTCCGGCAGCTTCACCTACTGGAATGCATGGAAGATGCTCCGAGTCAACTAGAGGTTCAAGTCTATGTACCTCGAGGGAGACGTGCATGCCTCCAAGAGGACGAAGACGTCGGAGACGGGCGACTTCACTAGCTCGACGTTGAGCGAGGAACTCACGTCTTCCCGGCCGATTGAAAACAAAGCGGCGAAGGCGGCGGCGAGGGAGGCTAAGGGGAAGGGGAAGTCGTCGGCATCACAAGCCTCGGAGGCTCCACCCGAAACCAAGAAGATGTTTGAGAAGTCCGACAGCAAGATCACCTGAATCATGGAGATGTACAATAAAAAGAATGCCCTCAAGAGGGAGATCCATGACGATCAGGTCATGTTCATGAAGACTTCCGACATGACTCCGGAGCAGCTCAAATGACACAAGCAACGGGTGGTGGAGATCCTAGCTTGGCGAAGGGGCGGTGGAGACTAGATATATAGGTTTTTTTATGTAATTTTTAATTATGTCTTTAGGTTTTTTAAGTAATTTTAAATTATGTCTTTATATTTTTTTTAATGTAATTTTTAGGTTTTTAATATTAATGCAATTTGTTTTTTAAGTAAATTGTGCTATTTAAAATTGTGCAATTAAATTTAAATAAAAAATACAAAAATCAAAAACTAAAAAGATCAAGTCAGCTATCAAGTCACCTCACTGTGGCCTCCTTACTCATTATGGTCTCTTACAATTCATTTACATTCCATGTTCATACATATTGGATGACTCGAATTAACTACCTCAAAGGTGTAATATCTTATGAATTGAATTGTGTTTTGTCGTTATTAATTAAATTTTTTATTACACATAATTAGTTATATCTTTGAATTTATATGTATATTAGTAGACATGGTCACATGGTGTTGATTGCCCCATTTTCAAATTATATCATATAGTTACAAAAATAACACAGCAACAAATGTAAGTGTATAATAAAGAGAAATCAAACCCCATAATTAATGCATAATCAAATGCTATATAAATTCTTGTTTCAATTTTACAGCGAGTTCTAATGAGTATATATCTATATATATATATATATATATATATATATATATATATATATATATTTCATATTTTCATATATGTGTGCGCGTAATTCCATAGTGAAGAACAAATCTTTGATTTTCAGTATTTTTTATTTTGATAAATTAACAATATTAAATAAAGAAATTTAAAGGTTGCGTCACAGGAAACTCGAATTCAAAACTTTTGGCCTTAGGTATTAACCCCTTACCGCTTGGCCAACACATATACATAAATTTTCAGTATTTTGTTGTGTCCAAATTTGGGTGTATGCATGTAATATGTTTTTTTCTCGAATGTCGATGTTATATCATTAAAAAAAATGTAGTTTTTATTTTTATTTTTAAATGATTTCTCAATGAGAATATCATGTAGGTAAAAGGTTCAAAGAGTTCATTTCCATCTCGACACAATAAATATGTGCTTTATTATAGATTGCGTGGATAACACAGTCAACAAAAAGAATACTACAAAGAATTGACGTTGTAAGGCTATAATAAAGTACTCCCTCCGTCCCAATATTCAAGTCCCGTATTCCTTTTTGAGCCATCCCATGTAACAAGTCCCCTTTCCTTTTTTGGCATTAATTAGGACTCAATTAAGCATTTAATTAAGTCTCTCTCCTCCCACAACCAACCCATCTGCTTCTCTCTCTCTCTCTCTCTCTCTCTCTCTCTCTCTCTCGTCTCAACCCCCACCTACCTCTCTCTATCTCCTCCCATCTCACCGCCTTCTACTGCCTTGCACCTCCGCCGCCTCCACCGCCTCCACCGCCATCCTCTTCCACCGCTTCCCACCTCTCCACCTTCACCGCCTCTACAACCATTTTCTTCGGCCGAACAAACAGAGCCACCGTTCCTCTCACCCCTCCACCTTCCACCGCCTCCAACAGCTCCTGCTCTGCCTCGCGTCTCCGCCGCCAACGCAACTCGCGCCGCCTCGCGCTTCCGTCTTCACCGACTCCAACGCCACCGCCGCTTCGCGCCTCCTCCTACGCCGCCTTCCAACACGGGCAGATCTGCTCAAATAATTTAGGGATTTGCAGGTATTTAGGGTGGTGCGGTTGTCGCCGAAGTGGGGTTGCATATTTACAGAGGGTGGTGCGGTTGTCGCCGGAGTCAGGGAGAGAATAGGGAAGGAAGAGGGCGCTGGTGGTGGCGGCGGACAGATCTCTAGCCATGGTGGTTCTCTGCCCATGCGCCGGACTCAATTTTGTGATTTTGATTTTGAAGTTAGGATTATTGAATTATGATTTCGTCTATTAGAGTTGATTTTTGATTTTGATTTATGGAAGAGGGAGAAGAGATTTTGCTAGATCTGGGAAATGTAGGTATTGCTATGGGTGTGTGTTCGTCTGTTTTGTGAGACCGCCGGAGAGGCCACCGGAGAGAGACCACCGAACTCCAGTTTTTTAATTTTGCAGTTTTTTAATTTTGCTATATTCCTTGTTAATTTCCAGTTTTTTTAATTTTGCTATATTTCTTGTTGTATTATTCAATTGAATTAGTAAATAAAATAACATTAAATAAAGCACTAATTATGTGGTCCCTACTACTTTTACCTTCACTTTAACTCTCCTAAATACCCGTGCCCAAAAGAAAGGGGACTTCATTAACGGGACGGAGGGAGTAATAAATAATCGTATACTAGTACTTTCTCTTCTTCTTTTTGAGATTTTGCTCGTATTGGGAATTTTACTCACTAAAACATCTTCAGAGGGAGTCTCTAAAAGGAAATCGGTGGTTCCCACTTTAAAATCTTCTTTCTTCAATGTAATGATTTTAAAAAGGGTTTTAATTCCCACATTCTCATTTTATTTTAATTTTACTCTTTAATTTTAAAATTCAACATTTCATTAAAATCTATAATGTATTAAAAAGAAAATTCTCAATTGAAAAATAATTTTAAAACTGAATGGCTAATTTGTAATTATAATAAATTTTATATATATATATATATAGAGAAGGGTTCAACAGAGAAGCTAAATATTGTGGAGAATAGAGAATTCGTAAAATAAAAACGAACAGATCTATAATTTTAATGAACAGATCAATGTACCGCATGAACAACAATTTGCCCCGGGTTCAAATCCTGCTGGTGGCGAGTTATTCTATATTTTTACTAAATACGTCTGTTCATTAGTTATGTTGATCTGTTCGTAAAATATATAGATTTGTTCATGATGAATAAAAAGATAATTCTCTGTTGAACTTCTTATATATATCTTTAACTTCTTATTTCTCTATTTTATTTCTTTTCTAAAATTATAAAATTCGATTAATTTTATAAAATATTTGATATATATACATCAAATTAAAGATCATGACAAGAATTTTAATTTGATAATATGTTATGTAAATATTGGATTTAAAATGTAAAAATTATACTCCCTCTGTGCCGCCGAAGTTGAAGCGTTTTTTTACGATATGTGATTTAATGAGTTAGTGTTTTGTAGTTTAAGTATGTTTGTAGATTTGTGGTTAAGTCATTATCTATATAATCAATAATTTTGAATTACTTTTAACTCAAAATTTTAATTTAATAATATGATTTTTATTTTATGTTTGATTTAATATTTTTATTTTAACTTTAATCATGAATTACTACAATAATCTGGCTTTTTTTTTTAATTCCTGCTCGCATGAAATTTTTTATTCATGCTCACTGAATTAGTTAAATCTAATTACATGCTTAATATCCCTAATTCTTATCAAATAAAGAAACGACTCAACTTCGTTGAAGTGGTTCAAAAAGAAATACGACTCAACTTCAACGGGACGAATGGAGTATTTGTTTAAAGATTAAAATTTGAGAAAATTCTCTATCATCTCTCCTTTATTTGAATAAATACATTTTTTTATTTTTATTTTCATTTTTTCATCTAACTTATAATTTTTTTCTTCACAATATTATTTTTTATTATTGTCAATTCTTATTTATTTTTCATTTGTTATATTAAACTCAAATATATTTAGCTAAAATTATATAGCATTTTTAATTACATCTATATTTTTTTATATAATAATTGAATTGGTATCAACTTTACACATATAATGAAATATAAAAATATTTTCTGTGTGTTGCACGGGAGCAAATGCTAGTTAAATTTAAACATTACATTTTTTTAAAAAATTGCGATTTTATTAAAAGAGAAAGAAAGAAACCTAAAAAAAAAAACCCTCCTTGAAAGCACAAGAAGAGAAGACTAAGGGCCGGACCTCATTAAAACCTTTTTACGGAAAACCCAGTGGGAAAAACCGTAAAAAGGAAAAAGAGTACCCGTCTAAAAGAAAGTAGAGAGCGGAGGGGAAAGTTTCCGGAACTCCGGCCTAACCATCGTTCCCAAACAATCCCGGCTCTCACCCAAAAAAACAAAAGATCAGAGGCAAAAGGCCGGTGAGATGCCGTCGCCAAAAAGCCAAACCAGAGAAAGCTAAACGGCCGGTTAGACTCCGTCGCCGTTAGCACAAAGAAGAAAAACCAAACTAACAAAGGAAGGCTACAAGGCCGGTTATACGCCGTCGCCGTGAGCTTTCCAAAACTACGAAACCCAAGGAGCACATGCAGAAGGTAAAAACTCGGCCGGTTAGACGTCGTCGCTAGTTTTACCCTACCAACAAGGACACTCCAACGAAACAAGTTGCTGCAAGTTTCGGCCGGTGAGACGCCGTCGCCGGAAACTAGACAGCTTTGTTGAACACCGCTGCACCGAGCTGCCGAGAGGACATCAGCCTTGCGAGAGCTCCACGCACCCGAGCTGCCAAAGGGAATCTCCAGCGTAGCAAGCAAACAACATCTGCATCCAGTGCAGCCCGACCACCAAGTTTTCAGCACCAACTGCTCTACTGAACAGCCCAGGCGCCTGCCAAGTGCTCGACCAATAGCAAGCTGCAATAAGACATAAAGAACACACAAACAAAACAGCCTGCCAAATGTTCGACTAAAAGCTTGATCGAAGAAATCACAACCCATACACAAAGTATCATAACAGCCTCCCCTAAGCACAAGCGAAGCCTTAATGCTTAAAGCGGAGATAACTTTGCACTGCCATATCCATTCGAGCTGCATTTTTAATTTCTTGAATTTCATGGGGCCACCAACCCTCCTCGCGACTATCATTGGCCATGATATCCGCAACTTTATTTCCCTCGCGATAAATGTGAGTAACTTGAAGATGAGACTCAGGAAGAAGGCGAAGAATTTCACGCCAAGCCGCAATGAAACGCCAAGGGACATTGCAAGAGCGATTTGCAAGAATTTTCACAATGTAAACCGAATCGGATTCAATCCAAAGATAAAGCCAGCCACGGTTATGAGCAATCCGAATAGCATGAGTAATCGCCAACAGCTCCGCCTCAAAGGCATATCCAACGCCACCTTTGACATGGAAGCATCCTCGCACCCAAGCCCAGTTGTCGCGAAAAACACCTCCAGCCGCAATTTTTCCCGGCGCTCCTAAGGCCGATCCATCTGTATTCACCTTGATCCAAGGAGCCGAAGGAGGCCACCAATGCACATTAATAACCTCCGGGGGAGGAGCAGACCGAGCTGAGATCCCAATAGCTCTAGTGATCATATAGTCTTCCCAAGTATTATGAATATGCCCGATGTTATGAAAGTTGCTCTCAATCTCAAGAAAAGTAACCCGAACCATATGGATGATATGTTTTCCGTTCCAATCTTTATTCTCAAAAATATAATTATTGCGGGTTGTCCAAAGAAGCCAAAGCATAGTGACGATCCCTGCCTTCCAAAAAACACCAATTTGAGGGCAGAGCTTACGATTCCAAGCATCAACTAAGAGGCTATGAGTATCCAAAAAAATCTGAGCTTGCTCGTAGTTAAACCACTTGAAGAATTCTTTCCAGAGCAGCATCACCCTAGCGCAATTCCAGAGAATGTGATAAGCGGTTTCCTGATGATTGCGGCAAAAAATGCAAAAATTAGGCATGATTAAACCTTGCCTAATGAGCCTGTCATAAGTGGGAAGTCGATTGTGTATAAGACGCCAACACATGATGGATCTCCGTATCGGAATGTAAGGTTCCCAAAGCCATTTACCCCATCTCACACTAGGATGTCGGTTTCCATGGTGAGAAGAGGCCAGTTTAGCCGTAATCTCTCCATGCAAGGCAGGTTTCCAATATCTTGTATCATCTTCCTCGCCGATTGGAACTAACAGGATATCACATACAATCTCCGGAAAATTATTGATAAAATTTTGTGTGAAGTGCCAAACTCCATCATAAAAGTAATCGGCGATAGATTGAGAAAGTCGCAAATAAGGAGGAGCCCCACACTTTGCCGCGATAGAGTAACCAAGCCAGTCATCGAGCCAAAAGTTGGTAAAAGTCCTGAGCCCACATGGCTATAAGTATTAGCAAAAATATCACCAATCTCATCACGAATACCTAACCAGATAGTTGAGGTGGCAGTACACGAACGGATACGGCTTTGAGGAGTGAGAATCGATCATGAAGTAGATCGTACCCAAAGTCCCTGCCCTTGATCACTTTCCAAGCCAACTTCATAAGGAAACTCTTATTCATGTTATCAAAGGAGCGAACTCCAAGACCACCCTCTTCCCAAGGAGTACAGACCCGATCCCAACTCACCGGGCAGACGGCTCTTTTTTTAGTGTCTCCTGACCAAAGAAAATTGCGACATTTCTGATCCAGATCTTTGATAAGCGCCCGAGGCCAGCGATAAACCATCATGGAATGCGTCAAAGAGCTCTGAATGACAGACTTAATAAGACAAAGTCGGCCAGCAATCGAGAGATGTAACCCTTTCCAACGAGCAAATTTATTAATGATACGGTCATGAATTGCTCTTAAATGACTTTCTCGAATCCTACCACAGCAAATAGGAACCCCCAAATAAACAAACGGAAGAGATTTCGTAGAAAATTGAAGAGTCTCCACAATGGAACGACGATCACGAACAGAAACTCCTTTCGCGAAGAAAACATGAGATTTCTCCATACTACATATCTGGCCCGAAATATCACCATAATAATCAAGAATCTTCTTAATCGTCAAGGCGTTAGCAGCAGTAGCTTTACAGAAAACCAGAATGTCATCGGCATACAAGAGGTGAGTAGGAAACTGGCGAGATCTAGACATCTTCATGGGGATAAGATGTCCCGAAGCAACACAATTGTGGAAAAGCTTGCTGAGCGCATCTCCCGCTATGCCAAACAAGATCAGAGAAAGCGGATCTCCTTGTCGAACTCCTCGAGAGCAGGAGAAATAGCCCCAAGTACGACCATTGCAGAGGATAGAAATGCGAGCCGATCTGAATGACATCGATCCATTGAACAAAACAATTATTATAACCCAGAACACGAAGCACATTTAAAAGAAAATCCCAGTGGAGAGTATCAAAAGCTTTTTTAATATCGATCTTGCAGGCCATATTACAACCACCATTCGATCTTTCCATACAGTTAACGCCTTCCGAACCCAACATGATACAGTCGTGTATAGACCTGCCTTTGATAAAGCCAAATTGGTTTTGAGAAACCGAAACAGCAGCCACCATACTAAGGCGAGTCGCCAAGACTTTAGAGATAATTTTAAAGAAAAAATTAGAGAGAACAATCGGCCGAAGATCAGTGACAGAGGAGATTTTATCCTTCTTGGGAATGAGGATAAGAGTGCTAGCATTACATCCAGAGGGAAGATAGCTTCTCTGAAAGAACACCCGAACCGCACCTATAATATCAACCTTGATAATCTGCCAACAAGAATGGAAAAACTTATCCGTAAAACCATCCGGCCCAGGAGAACTCTCAGCATCCATGTCAAAAACAGCAGCAATGATCTCCTCTTCATCAGGGATACGAGCTAATAGAGCATTCTGAGAGTTATATATCAAATGATCCAAAAGAGCTTGAATGTCAGCCAGACAGTTGTCACTCGAGCAAGTGCTAGCGAAAAGGTTGGTAAAGAACTGAACAACATGCTGGACAATGACAGTATCATCATGAATCATCGTGCCGTTAATAATAAGACTCTCGATATTCTGGTGTCGGCGCTTGTAGCGAAGCATATTATGAAAAAAGGTGGTATTTCTATCCCCATCCTGTAACCATTTGACTCTACTTTTCTGCTGTAAGAAACTGGATTTCTTAGTCAGGGTGACATTAATTTTAGCTTGAGCCTGAGTTTCCTTGGTGAACAAATCCTCTGTATATCCGTCTCTCGAGATGATTTGTTGTATTTCAAGGAGCTCCTGCTGAAAATCAGCAAGCATGATGTCCACTTTTCGAAACGTATTCTTGTTCCAATCCTTTAGGACATGCTTAAGACGCTTAAGCTTAGCCATGACTCTAAAGATAGGACAGGTGGTATCATAGTCCTGATTCCAAGAATTTCGCACCACTTCATGAAAGTCAGGATGCAAGATCCACATATTAAGAAACTTAAAGAAGTTCTGATGTTGAGTGGTCGGATTCTGACATTTCAGGATCAAGGGAGAGTGATCCGACGTGATATGGGGCAACACATGTGCATGTACCGAGCCCCAGAGCTTCGCAAAATCCTCGGAGTAGAGAGCTCTATCCAATATGGATTCAACATGACGCGGCATGAAACGACGGCCCGACCAAGTAAACTTGAGGCCAGTAGTCGGCGCCTCAATGAAAAACGTGGCCTCAATAAAATCCTTAAAATCCTGACACACCGTGTAATTCGGTCTACAAGAACTGATACGCTCATGAGCACCCTTGACGGCATTGAAGTCACCTATAAAGACCGTGTTGCTGTCCATATAGCTGAGAAGATAGAGCCACAAAAAACGACGTTGTATATGACAGTTAGCCCCATGGATGATCCCAATTCGGAAGACCAGATTCTGCCAACTGCAATCTGAAATAATCACCTGCTCAGAGCAAAACACCATATTAACAGTAACATCCGGGTGAGAAAGCATCCAAATATTCAGACTCATATTATGTCGAGAGTTCTGAAAGCAAGCAACCAAATTCAAAGATCTCCAGAAAGAATGTGAAGTTTTATTAAGATCCGACTTAGGCTCAATAAGACCCAAGATCAAAGGAGAAAAAAAAAAGCACAATGCTCCTTTATAATATGTTTGGATTCGTCCGTGAAGCCACGGATATTCCAAACCATCATATTCATCAAGAATTAAAAGCGATGCGTGGATTGAAGGTCTCCCTTCTCCACTTCTTCTGCCCAGCTGCCCACTGAAACATTGGACATTGTCCTGGCGTTTTGAGAGCTCCCTCTATCAATCACAAAATCTCTCGGACTATGCCCTACCGCGTGAGCAGACTGGAGCTTAGTGTTGATGAGATCCATAGCTTTTTGGTTTGGAACGACATTCTTATCAGCCTTTCTTAGTCTTCTTTTTATGCTGTCATCAGCGGCTGCCACCATTTTCTTCCCAGCACCCGGGGGTCGTCCTCTGCGTTTGGCTTCAAGACCTAGCTTGGCCACTTTCTGACTTTTCATCTCTCTTTCAATTTGAGCAAGAGTAGTCTCCTTTGAACTGCTAGGAACTTCTTGCAAATCACTCGTAAAATGTTTCTCATGTTCCAGCTGATCCGAAACATTTTCATCACCATGCCTCTCCTTCGAGCTTCTCCGTTTCTCTAAACGATCAGTATCAATGGTCTCATCAACCAAATCATCATCACTTTCTTCTCTTGCAGAATCCTCAGAGCCTTGATTGTCCTCTCTCTCCTTCTCTGTAGGATCGGCTAAAATGGCCTCTAGCGCATCCGGACCATAGAAATCCTCTTGTTCCTGCTCAGGGGCCCTATCATCCCCTAACGCTTCAAAGTGATTATTTGTTCCCAAAGGAGTCTCCTGTTTCTTCTCCGTCGGCTTCCAGTTGCTGAGTTTTCTAGGTTTGGTGAAAGCATCTTTAATACCCTCTATATCTTTAGGTTTAGTTGTAGGGTTCTCCTTATCTTTGAGACGCTTACATTTGTCAATAGAATGTCCTTTGATCCTGCATTTAGAACAATAATGCGGTAATTGTTCATAAATAAATTCCACATAAAAAGAAGTAACATCGCAATCAAGAGTCATCGATTCCACAAGAGGAAGCGAAAGGTCAATTTCTACAAGTAAACGAGCAAAACTTCCCACTTCTCGATTAGTCGAAGCGCCGTCAAGTTTGATAGGAACCCCTAGGGTACGTCCAATAGCCGCAAAGACCTCCGAATGCCAATATTCGACAGGCATGTTGTAAATTCGAACCCAAATTTGGCTAGAGAGGAAATTTCTTTGTGAGGATCAAAATTTCGCACCCATTCACGTAGACATAAAGAGCCCGATGAAAGATCCCAAATAGGTTTATTTTTAGAAATAGATTTGTCCTCCTGGTTTTGGAATTTCAAGGTGAAATACCCTTTGCCCATCGGTATCAGCTGCCACGTTTCCTTGATGTTCCAGATCCGTTGTAGTTCAGCTTTTATGTCATTGGTAGCCCTTGGCTTATCTCCCTTCTGTAACATTAATCGTCCTATCGCAGCAAACTTAAAATCCTCCGCGTTCTTGTCTACAAACGATTTAGGGATTGAAAGCGCATATCTGTTTCCTGTTTTCTCTGCATTAAGAGACGTAAACTTATGGATCAGCAAATCAGGCTTTTTGGGAACGACGTTATTAACCATAGCCGAATAAGACTTTCGGCGGCCCTCATCAGCTTTGGTTGCGTTGGAAATATCAGCAATCTTCAGACGATCTGCTGAAACTGTAGGAACGTCTTCACTAGAAGGCTTTGTAACCTTAGATGAAGAGTTACCATGCACATTCTCTCCTAGCGAGAGAATCGCAGAAGTGGGTATGAAGTTGTTGGAAACCTAAGGGAAAGAGATGGAAGATCCCACGAGCAGCGGCGTGTTGACCGGAGTAGCAGGCTCCGGCGTCGGTGCCATCAGGAAAAAGACGGTGGAATTAGGGCAACACTAGGGTTAGGGTCGCTTGCATCGTACTGCTCATGAGTCAAATTTAAACATTACATTAATTAAAATAAAAATTACAATAATTGAAATAATTGAAATGCGAGATTACATATTAAAAATAAAAATACAATAATTGAAATCTAGACTACGACAATCATTTGTGCTTGAGGACTACTTCGAACATGTTGTTGTGCAATGCCAATTGTGTTTGCGATATCTTCGACATGTCCGCATTGAAAATTTTGAAATCGAGAGTCTCTCTTTCCACATCGGCAGCTTTATTTTTTGCTTCGACGATTTTTTTTCAGCATCGGCGACTTCCTTGTGAGAGGTGCTAAATATATAGAGTCCTTTGGCGACGCGTTCCAGTGTGTCATAGTACCAATCCTTGTCCGTATTTTCTTCCCCTTGCCTTTGTCGCGTTTGGCCGCTCTATGGCCTTGGGGCCTTGTTGTGATACTTGGCTCGAAAGATGTAGTCGTAGCCTACCATTTCCCTTCGGATCCCTTGGACTTTTTCGATGAGTGCACATCCTCATCGATAGACGTGAACCGCTGAGATTCGTGCATAATTGCTAAGCTTTGAAGTGCTCGAATCTCACTCAATGGTTGACATTGTAGATCTCCTACGCCTGTTCAGTGATTTGTACATCACTCATTCTACTCCCCTAGTTGGGTCTACATGTTTCGTAGATCGCCTTCCACAGCTTGACTTTTTTTTGGACGCGTTGATAGTGGAATTTGATCTTCTTGTGTCACGAGCATGAGTGCCGAGAGTCTAAGCATCCTTGTATCTTCGGGTGCTATCTTCCCAATATTGGAGAGCCTTTTGGTCTGTACCTTGGATTGAGTTGTGGTTAACCTCTCCTACAACATACAAACAAGCTTCGTCTCTGTCGTGGTGTACCCGGTGCTGGTCTTTGACGTCTTCGGGTTCGACACCTCAATGTTGCCATGCAAGCACAAAGTGTGGTGGCCTCCTTTGTGCTATCCATTGACACGTGGTTCAATCGCTAACGACATAGTCGATTATGATGCGTTATTCGCAGTTGGAGCCTGCCCATTCGGCAGAAATGACATTTGTTTACCTTGGCGGTGTTCGTCACACCACATGAATATCGTTTGGTGTTTGAGATCGGTCGGGCACTTGTAATAGTACCACCCCAGATTCATTGCAGCCTTACCAGCATGTCGTAACAGCATCCTCACATTCCCACACTAACATTGGGGGATATTCTTCCCATCATCGTCACCTAGTTCCATTGCCCTATGCATACAAGTATAAACCACAAAATATCTCAGCATTTCAATTGACCAATGTACCATAACACACTTGCACAACATGCATTTATATAGAAAAATCGAAAAAGAAACAACCAACTGTTGTGAACAGCAGCCGGTATGCAAAACAATCACATAAGCTTGTTATTTATTATACTAATTACAGACCACAACAATTTTAGTATTAATTCAAACAGACCACATTCCATTTGCTATAGCATCTCTCTCCACATTCCACGCCTATGATGACTCAATTGCATCGACACATTTTTCGTGTTCGGGTTCAGCTATATCATTCTCGTTATAATGGGTGTCAAATTGTTGCTCTATGGGATCCAAAACCATTTTAGAGCATGTAACACCCTAAAATTTATTAATCAGAAATAAAATTTTTATTTAAAACCTCAAATTTAATAAAAATAAATGAACCAAAATACGACATCGTTTTAACCAATCAAAAACCTAATTAGCAAAAATAAAATTCACCATTTCAAAAAAACGTCTACCAAAATCCAAAAAAAATAACCAAATACTTCTACGTCAAGTTCAATACTCACCAATAAATTTCAAACCAATTACTAAAAGATTTTAGAGATAATCTAAACGACTTAAAGAAAATAATTAACGATCATAGTGTCTAACGTTCAAAGCGGAACCAATAAGCAGAAATAAACTTCACCACACCATTTCCGCCACGTCGCTCCAAATTCACTGACCTGAAAATAATTTAATGAAAGGGGGTGAGCACAAAAATGTACTCAGTGGTGGGAAACAATAAGGGAATATAATTTATTTAAACGTGTATTAAATTGTGAAAAACGATACTCATTCCCAACCTACCTCACCATCACAACATAAATAACACACATTGCCTCACCAACAAATAATCCAGCCACACAGGCATGGAACCATTCACAACATTACCACACAGGCAAATAATCCAGCCACACAGGTATGAAACTGTTCACAACATTGCCACACAGGCAAATAATCCAGCCACACAGACCTGAAACCATTCTCAATATTGCCACACAGGTAAACAACCTAGCCTCACTTGCATGGAATAATAATAACCGACTGACTCAACTGTTGTTGAAAATTGAAAAAAAAAAACATCCTAGTTTTGATGATACCACCTCAACTGAAGATTACAGGAGAAAGAAGCAACTGAAGAGACTACAACTAAAGCTCTCAAAGACTGAAACTCAACTGAAGACTGAACAATTGAAGAAAGATACTGAGTACAGAACTAGTCGACTGAATCAAAGTCAACGACTGGTCAAGAAAAGGACGGAATGCTTCTGCATCAGCATTTAATGTACCAAATAAGAAGATGTCCGTGTACCTGAGCCAGAAAAGAGATGTTATCTCCCAAAGGCAGGATTTGAAGAAGAAGAAGATCTCTGCCAACGGATATATTCCTCAGGGACGCCTATAAATAGCTCAGAAGAGTTCTCAAGAGAGAGAGAGAAGAGAAGGAAAGAAAATATTTTGATTCAATCCTCAATGCCGAAGCTGCATCAGAAAATCAAATAGAGCTTAATATTCCTTAAGCATTGAATCGATGAAGAGAGGATTTAAATGTTGTAAAATCAGTTGCACTGATTACCAAAACTCTCTTATTGTAACTAGGAATTTCACTTAGATAAATCATTAGCCTAGTTACCGATTACTTGAGATTCTGTACTCAGTAATCCTAGTTATTTACTTAGATATATTTAATACTATTTACTTATATTTTGACTATATTTAATATTTATATTTATTTATTTAAATATATTATTTAATTTTAATATTCATCGTGCATCACACGAGAGGGAGTACTATAAGCTTAAAAGTCTGTAGTTTATTTAACAACAATAAGATTAACGATGCTTAACGTCATAAAAAATATTTCGTGTTACGTGTTAACTAGGAAAGTAAGCTAACTTGGTTACACCATATGAGTTAATGGTTCAATTATTTAAAGTGAGAAAGGAAATCCAGCAAAGCAAAAATCTGCATGTGTTTAGAATCTAGATGATAAATCCACACATACACAAACACCAACAAATTGGAGCAACGAATGGGCCTAATCTCGTCTGTAAGTTGGAGGATTATTACAAAAGTTTGTACAAACTAATGGTCCATGGGCCTAAAATTGATCCAATCAACACAATTTTACGAAACTAGACCATGTGTTTTAAATTAAGAAGAAGTTATATCCAATCAATATTTCAAGAAAATTGTTTTCAAGCTATTATTGAAAAATAAAACGTTGGAAGATTTTCACGAGCCAACCCTTGAGGCCTTTATGCAAAAGAGGCAGTCTCGTGTCCGCATGTTAGAGGGTGTTTGACTAAGTTTATTTTAAAGAGCTTATAAGCTCTTGGAACTTATAAGATATTTTAAGAGCTTATAAGATGTAGTTTAGTAGTAGCTTATAAGTTGTCAAAGTGTTTGGATAATTTAGCTTATAAGCTAAAGAGAGAATTTTTAGTTAGTGAGAGAAAATTTTTGTTAGAGAGAGAAAATCAAAGAAAATGAAATTAGAATGATATATAATGAAAATAAAAAATGAGTGTTGCTTATAAGTTAGATTCGAACTCTGTAATGTGATCATCTCTTAGTGAGAGAAAATTTTTCTTGAGTTAGATTCGAACTTTGAGGGATGGTTAGTTGATGCTTCATCTCTTATGACTCTGTAATGTGATCTTGGTACTGCTGGTACCCATGGTTTTTTTATAAATTCCCTTTTCTTATCAAAAAAAAAAAAGTGTTGCTTATAAGTTAATGAGGAAATAAGTTGGGGTAAAGGAACTCATTTTTTGGGGAGCTTATATTAGAACTTATTTTTGGAGCTTATAAGTTCTTTAAGAGCTTATTTTGCCAAATACTTTGAATGAGCTTATAAGCTCATAAACAATTTATAAGCTGTTTTAAAGAGCTTATAAGCTCAGCCAAACACGCTCTTAGTTCAGGCTCAGACCCGAGTCGGTCTGAAACAATTTAGATATGACTCATTTATTTTTGTAGGTATCAACTATCACTTTTATTTACTAATAGTATCATTTTTATAAAAATAATTATCACTTTTAATACATTGTTATCTAGAAAATTGTTATTTTTATTCATTACAATAAATTGTCTCGATATAAATTGAATTTTCTCTGATAAAAAAAAAAAACAATAGCAACTATTGTGTTTTTTAATTGAATAAACATAAATTTTAAAGACCACGTCACTATGGACTCAAACCTGAGATATACATGTTAGTTTTAATCATAAGAACTATATTACTTTATTGAAAATATATTAGTATTACTTGTGGTCATAATAATTGTTAATTTTAGAGTTAAGGTACAAATCTACCCCTAAATTAGATACCCCTAGAGCGTATACCCCCTCATTCTCGACCTTGGCTCAAAACACCCTAGAGTCCATAAAAGGGGTGCATTTAAACTCAGCAAGTTAATGGCCATTTCTTGCTGTTAACTTGTTGGGTTTAAATGCACCATTTTTATAGACTCTTGGAGTGTATTTGAGTTAAGGTCGAGAATGGAGGGAGTACACACGCAAGTTAACTTAAATTTTTCTTTTTTTTTCTAAGTGGGACCTCCTGCTCGCCCGACAAAAAGAAATGTCATCGGCAATACTGTCCTTCAGCGGCGGCGGCGACAAACTTTTATAGGGAAATTAGGGCTCGATTTGGGTATTCGAAATTCCACGAGAGAAAGAGAGAGAAGAAGGTTGTGTGTGATTAAGAGGGGAGGCAAGGAGCTCGTCAGAAGCCCATTCACGCAGATCACCGCCGTGTTCGTGGCGGCATGGAGGAAGAGGCGCCTTGAGCTGCCCTCTAACCCCTTGCTTCTTTTCAACATCGATGAAACTCAGAGCAAGAAGAAGAAGCGGATGTTGCCCCACAGCAAGGCGTTCCGATGAGTTTCGATTATGTACGGCGGTGTCGAAGCTTGCAGGAGGCGCTCTTGGGTCCCACTCAAAAATTAAAAATTAAAAATTAAAAAAGCTAATGACAAGAAACGACCGTTAACTTGCTGGGTTTAAATGCACCCTTTTTATGGACTCTGGGGTTTATTTTGGCCAAGGTCGAGAATGGGGGAATATACGCTCTAGGGGTGTCTAATTTAGGGGTGGATTTGTTCTTTAACCCTTAATTTTATACTTCATTCGACTCATAAGAAATTTCACATTTTCTATTTTCGCTTGTTCCATAAAGAAATATCATTTTCATTTTAGGACATGGCCTCACTTTCTCTTTTTAATTATAACCACTCATTTTTATATAATTTCACAATCAATTCAATCACAGCCACTCATTTTCACTCGACACATTATTTATCAATCTTTTCTTAAAATTTGTGTTATTTTATATGTGATACTCTTATAACATATTATGAACTGAGTGCGGGATCGAGTTTGGGCAGACCCAATCCGTGAGCATGTAAGTTTGTGTATGTAGGAGGGAAAGGGGGGAGGAATAGAAGTACGAAAGCCCCTTATTCCATAGACGCGGGCATGTGCAATGAATCAATCAAATAATATCCGATCCTAAATATGAAAATGCTCACATCCTTTTTACGTATAGAATGTGCAAGGATATTTATCATCGAAAAATTTATTGTCGGGCAATATTGAATTCTATAAATATAGTTGCATATATATGTAATAATCCAATGATTTCAACGAAAAAATTGAAATAATAATGCAGAACAGAGAAACCACCAAAACAAAAAGAAAAAAATCTACTATATATTAGAATTGTCAGTAAGATCAATTTATCGAGTTTCGGCCTATCGTGTTATTTGAGTGCAAATTAAGTTAGTTGAAAATTTTTCAGGTTAGAAATTTTCAACCATAACCTTGAACGTTTGGGTTTCACACTAGCTCATCGATTTAGTCGGGCTCGATAATTTATTTTAAAAATTAACTTATATATTTGTCTTAACAATATTATATTTGTAATAAACAATTACACACATGAAAAAGTGACAATTCAACATCGACTTGTATAATAACTAATATGCAACTCTTAGAAATATAAGATACAATATTTTTGTTAAATGGTTATTATTTTCTAATTTTTACATTTAAATATTTTATGTTAAGTATTAAATTAAAAGTACAGATAAGTGAAGTAATAAGTATAACTTTTTAATATTGAAACAAAATACATGTGACAAACTTTTGAAAAATAAATCTTGTTATACTAATTTTTCAGAAGCAAAGTAATAAAGTTGAAATTAAATAACGAGAAAATTTGCATATAATTAGGCGAAGATATTATTTTCGGGTCAGCCATATAGAATTTCGAGTTATTTTTGGATCAATTTTATCATGTGTTTAACTATCGATTACGGGTTTCGGATTATAATTTCGATTTGATTTTTTTTAAATCTAAGCCTCTAGAATTAACGAGTTAGATTAGTCCAAAATTTTTGGATCGGATTGTATTGAAGTGTCCCATATTGGATTGGAGATGGTGGCATGAGCCACTTTATATGTGAGGCAACCCTCTCCCTTATAAGGCCTTTTAATGGAGGAATGAGCTCAATATCCATTTCTAACATGGTATCAGAGCCAACTCAATCCAATGATGGGCCCCCCAATATCGTTGTCAACAGATGGCAATCCAATGATGGCCCCCCCAATATCGTTGTCAACAGATGGCGTTTGAGATAGTCCACGCTGCGCGTACGGGGGATGTATTGAAGTGTCCCACATTGGGTTGAAGATAGTGACATGAGCCACTTTATATGGTGAGGTAACCCTCTCTTTATAATGATAATGATATCTCTAACATATTAAGATAATGATATCTCTATCTAAAGTATAATAAAATTCGAGATTAATGTGAACGCTTTTATCGAATATCCAATATAATGGGGGTGAAATAAGGAATGTATTTAAAGCAAGTGGAACGTGGTGGGGCTCATAAAACCTTATCTATAGGGATCCTCTACTACGCGCCCATAACCTGGTCAAATGTTCACACACACACATCGAAAATTTGTACAAATTCACCATTTTAATTTACAGAAATAAAGAGCGTTGGATTTGGTCTGTTAGATAAATTTTTCTTTTCAGGGGGTCTATTAGATAAAATTTGGTCTTATATATATATTGTTCGATAGTATGGACCCAGTTCAATAACATTGAAACAATTTACCCTAAATTTAATCTAATTTTATAAATTTTGACAGACCCTACAGTAAAATTATTCTCAAATCCTCTCAAATTAATTCAAATCTCATAAAATTTTGTGTCAATTTAATTTTAAATAATCGAACATCACCCCGACGCCAACAAGTTAGAAACATAGTTTCTTTAGCCATTTGATGTGTGACGACCAATTCCGGCACGAGATATATAATAAGATCGTGCGTTTTTATTTTATGGAGTATATATTATTAAATCCTTGTATCCTCTACCACTATGCCATCCTGATCTAAACAATAGATGGTTGAATGTAACGCAGTATGTTCATCCACTATTATTTTCTTTTAAATTCTTATAGTAAGTAATATTTACTTATGAGGTTTGGGAGAATTGGAGTCATAATTTTTGGCTGGAACTAGCGGATTCGATTGGAAATTTTAAAAAAGGATGACAAAATTAAAATACTAGTGATAAAATTATTTATGCAAGACACTAATTAAAACACAAAACAAAAAAAATATGCACGAAAAATTAAGTACTACACATGAAGTTTAACTAATAGAATTAGAATATATTAGTATTGTGTAACTTATGTCCTTTTTGCATTTTTATTGTGAATTGTAGTTGTATTTTCCATTAATTTATATAATTTTCAAAATAAAAAATACTATGGGATATTCATTTTGATTTTCATAGAATTTCTTGTGCCAACTAATTAATTCGACACTTGTAACTTGGAAGTCATTTCGAGATCCATAAACTAACCTCCAATTTTTGGTAGTTTGCGAGTTCTATACATTGAAATTTAAGGCATGCACATTTCCGAGTTCTAAAAATACAGTGTTCATCTTGTTTGAAAATTTAGTGTTCCTTGTGTTGTGAACTTGTGATGCTGTGGAAATTCGGGTCGGGATGGTTACCCTACCCAATTTAAGCCGGATACCTGACCTGTAAATAAGCTAAAAGTAGCACCCGTTCCCGCATCGTCTTATAAAATCGGATACCCTAATGCTCGTGCGGATACCCGGTCCGGGTATTCGGGTACCCAATTATCGGATCTAGCTATTAAAATTAATATTTCATTATAAGTCCTAATTTCTATAACCCAAGTAGCATGTTTAATTAAAGGATAAATGGATTGGTGGACATTTTGACATTTCAAAATTGATGTTTTTTATTTGTTGATGAGTTTCTTTTATCCTAAGTAATTTTTATTTCATTGATTACGATTCATGAAGGATGAAATTTACAAAACAAAAAATAAAAAATGAACGATGGGTACTAGGCATTTGTCACAGAAAAGCAATATACAATGTTACAGAAATCAACGGCTATTTACTATTTTATTCAAATTGAGATAGTATTTTTAACCCTTAATGTATAAAAACTTAAATATATAACCATAACAAAAATATGCGGGTAATCGGGTATACTCAATGGGTCGTCGGGTTACCCTTTACCCGAAAAATAGTAGCCTTGTCTACCCGTTACCGCCTCGAACCCATAAAATATCGGGTATTGGGTACCCAATAATCGGCCTGCTATAGGGTTGGGTTCGGATAACCCGCTATCCAACAACCCGAATTTCCACCGCTAATGCTCACCAATTCAGATTCTTTGTTGTCAAGTTGCGTATGATATTTTATATTGCATTTGTGAATAAATGGTACTATATGGCAATATCAAGAGTTGAAGATTTAAGATTTATACTTCATTCGTTCACCAAAAATAGTCTCATTATATATAGGATATGACATGGATTTTAATAATAAGTGGAATAAAAGTACCATTTGTAAAAATAATGTTAGTACAAAATGGTGGAATAAAGGTACATTATTAGGTAAAATTTGGAATAAAAGTACAATAAAGGTATAACTTATAGGTAAACATATGAGAGAATGTATAATTTGATAGTTCAAATAGTGAAGTGAAACTATTTTTCGCATACAAAGAGAGCATAAGAAAAGCATGTACCCTAACGAGTTCAAAAAAAATTTAGGCCACTAAGTTAGGGTGCTTTGCAAAATTAGGCCACAATTTTTTGGGTTTTCAAATTTGAGCCATTTATTATTAATTTCGGCGTAAGTGAGCCACATTTGGGCCTGATCGGGCTATTTTACACGTTAGATACTTGGTTTCCCCAAAATCCGTAAGTGGCTTAATTTTTGCTCGATTTTATTTTAGTTTTCAAATTTTAATGATGGTGGGTTGTGAATTTGGGTTTCTTCATTTACAGTTTAGAGGATTTAAAAACACATTTTAGTTTTGCAGACCATTCCATTTCAATTCAGGGTTTGGTTCGAGTCGTTTGACCCTCTGATGTGTCGTCGAACAAAGGCAATTATTTGTGTAATTTTTAATATTTTTTAATTCATTTTTTATTTGTGTTTTTTAATTATGTATTATTTTATAATTTTTTTTACATGTGCATAAATATGTCAAATAAAATATTCAAATAAAATTCCATATCGGCGTTCGGGCTCCAGTTGTGAAGTCACGCACGTCTCACGTGCAAATAGCCCGATCGGGCCCAAATGTGGCTCACTTACGCCGAAATTAATAATAAATAGCCCAAATTTGCAAGCCCGAAAAATTTGTGACCTAATTTTGTAAAACACCTAAGTTAGTGGCCTACAAAAAATTTGAATTCTACCCTAACATTAGGTAATCTTAAACCTTTAATATTGTCACATGTCACTCATGCACAAATGTAATAGAACATGTTACACAAATGGATAATAGAGGATCTTAAATACATGTTCATCAAATGTCAAACAAGCAAATTATTTCATTTTTTGTTATTTTGGTTGCAACTTTATCTTGAGAAAAAGAAGAATAAGAAAATGTGGGAATCTTTTTATTCTTTTAATCATAATTTAGTAATCTCTACCTTTTTCATCTCATCTCTAAGGTTCTCTTTGATGAAAAATGATTGAAATACATAAATTTTCATTTTTTTCTTCCTTCAAACTTTTTCTTTCACCGTGAGAAACATTTAAAGAAGGTGGACAACACTAAAATGTGATACAAAAAAAAAATCATTTTTACATATAATTTTTTAGATAAATTTGCAACTGAAAAGAGAGCACCTTAGGGTGAAAGAGTAGTTTATCACGCCATTTGTTTTTCATGATAATTAGGGATGGCAATCGGGTACGATGGGTATGGATAGTGACTATCCATACCCATACCCACGAACTAAATGGATAGTGGTTGCTACCCACGAAACTATCCATGGATATCAAATGGTATCCAAACCCACTACCCGCGGATACCCACTACCCGTCGGGTATCCGCGAAACCCGCTATCCGACGAGTATCCGTCACCCACTATCCGCCGGATACCCGTTATCCGCCGGATACTCACTATCCGCTGGATACCCACGAAATAGAATTTAAATATTAATTTACAACAAATTTAATAGAAAAAAAAAAATCAACACAAATATCATAGTTCAAATCCACAAAGAACAATGTCTATAATTGCTCGACAGTAGAAATAGAATCATCTTCATTGAACTCTTCTTCTTCATCTTCAAGACAAGTCCAAAAGCTTCCATTCTTTCCTTGACCTATGAAATAAGCAATTATTTACATTAGATATATGAAATAAAAGATTAATTATAATAGTATTAGAGCTTGGCCCTTCCTTCAATTTTTATTTGGGCCTATTTTCAAATATAATATGCTAGCCCATAACCTTAAAATATATATTCAAGGCCCATATTTTATGAATTTTTTTATGGATATTTGACGGGTAATTGGCGGATAATTAGCGGATATTTTTGGCGGGTAAACGGGTTTCGCGGGTATGGATAGTAAGTATCCAAACCCATACCCACGAACTAAATGGATAGTGAATTGCACCCACGAAACTATCCGTGGATATCAAATGGTATCCAAACCCTACCCTAATGGGTGCGGGTTTTCGCGGATACCCGCTACCCGCGGGTAGATTGCCATCCCTAATGATAATGTTTTCACATCAACCCCCACAATAATATTATTCACAATTTAAGTGAAAATGAGGGAAAATATCTAACCTAAGAAAATTTTCGTCCTGACGAGAAAATAATTATATCTACTCAACATGTGAAAAAGGTGAGAAAAAGTGAAAAATATTTGCAATTTATAATTTTTCTAAAAGACCCTAATAAAAATTGACTTCTATTGACAAATGAATGAAATGTTTTTAATTTATTTTTTTAGTCGAGGGAAGGAGCACGGTAACATTGAATCTGGACCTTTCTTTTTACACAAAAAAATCTTTACTATTTGGATGTTTCTTAAAATAAAAAATAAAATTAAAAAAGAGTTTCAGTAAAAAAAAAAAAACTAATTAAAAACGAACCTAGAACAAATCGCTCACCACAAAACGTAAAAAATGTACTCTTTTGGCGAAAAAAAAATTGAAAAAATTGTTTTAGTTAATTCATTTTTTCTGTTTGTCTTTTTTTGAGGAACATTTTTTCTGTTTGTCAAGAAACTAAAAGAGTCGTGGTCCAAAACTAAACAAAAACATATTGGAAAAAAAAATTAATTCACCGTTTTTACTTCATATCTTCGACTTATCAAATACGAACTAAATTATTTTCAACTGAAAAAAGTACGTTGGTTCCAGTACAACCAAATCTTTTTTTTTTTTTTTTTTGATCGGAAAAAGCAAATTATATAGATAAGAAAAACGGGTACCAGAGGTACCTAGAAAAAGAGGGTTACAAGGTAAGCTTCTCACAAGAACACCAATCGGAGAAGCTAGAGTCCAAATCAATAATTCTAAAAATTTTGTTCCAGCTCCAAAGTCTACCCTTAATTTCCTGAACCAAAAGTTGAATCTCCCAAACCTTTCCATCAAAACGGCTTTCATTTCTAGCCTTCCAGAGGAGCCAAGTAGTGCATATCCAGAGAGCTTTGAGGAATTCACTGCACTTCTTTCCTCTCCCCAAATTAGTGAATGCAAGAAAGTGTTGAATGATACCTTGGGGACGAGCCGTAGCGATCCCAATCCAATTTTGTAGATTATCCCACACTTCCCCGGTTTTTGGGCAAAGTAGAAAGAGATGTTCCGCTGACTCGACGCTCGAAACGCATGCGTTGCAAAAACTCTCCTCTACATGCATCGGTATGTTTCTTTTAAGTAGGTTGTCGCAGGTGGCAAGCCTGTTTTTTATCAACCTCCAAACTGTGACTTTTGGCTTGTAGGGCGTCGGAGTCTTCCAAATCTTTGTGATCAATTTCTTGGTCATGAGCGTTGGCAAATTCTCAATCGTGTCAGCCACCAGAAAAGAGTATGCCGACTTTGTTGAGAAAGCCCCGTCCTTGGTCGCCTTCCATTTCCATCGATCATCAATATCTGCACAAGGAGAAAGAGAAGAAATTGTCTGAAACAGAGAGGCGACCTCTCCGAGTTCCCTACCGAATGGCTCTCTCCTCCATTTAACATCCCAAGACCACGTCCCGTCAACCCAACTCCCAGAAGCCCCAATCGACACATCCTGATTCAGGCTCAACTGGAATAATCTCGGAAAGGCATCCCGAAAAGGTTTCTCCCCCACCCATCTGTCCCTCCAAAACAGAGTATTATGTCCATTCCCGACCTCTCTCCTAACATTATCCCAGAACCATCCCCCTCCTGAACCACCAGTAATGGCAACAAGACTCGACCACCACCCTTCTCTACCAATTCTTTGACCAGAACACCTCATCCCCTTCTCTCCCCACTCCAAATCCCCATATACCGCTCTCACAACTCTCGCCCACAACAAACTCCCTCCCTCAAGAAATCTCCAAATCCATTTCAAAACTAAAGAGCAATTGAACTTGTCAAGATTCAAAAATCCCAAGCCTCCCTCCCCTTTTTTAGAACACAAATCACTCCATTTCACCCACGAGATAGATCTCGAATTCCCATGACTCCCCCAAAGAAAGTTGCCACAAATCGAATTGATAGCTTTCACAGTTGCTTTCGGGATGAAAGAGAAAGAAAGTTGATAAATGGGAATGGCTTGTAGCACTGCCTTCACCAATGTAATACGCCCCGCCAAAGAGAACTTTCTATTAATCCAACCTGTAACTTTCTTTTTAATTTTTTCCACCAGAAAATTCCAGTCGACCACTTGTCTGCATCGAGCCCCCACTTTAATACCTAAATATTTGAAAGGGAAAGTACCAACCTTGCATTTGAGAGAATCCGCCAGCCTTACCAACTTTTCATCTTTAATCCTGTGCCCAAACAGACTACATTTATTGAAATTCACCGCAAGGCCGGAGAGGAACTGGAAAAGTAGAAGAATGTTTTTAACTGCAATCTCATTTCCTTCAGTATCATCGAAGATAAAAATGGTGTCATCGGCATACTGTAGGTGTGAGATTTTGACCTTCTCTTTTCCGATTTCAGCTGGGTGGAGCATCTTATTCTTCACAGTTCGGTCAATAAGGAGGTGGAGACCCTCGGCGGCGATGAGGAAGAGGAACGGAGATAAAGGATCTCCTTGCCGAAGGCCACGCTCCAAAATGAATTCTCCTGAAGGCGAACCATTAATCAAGACGTTAGCTGTTGCCGAGACCAAGCACCCTTTAATCCAACTCCTCCACTTTGGATCAAAATTCTGCTGCTCAAGCATTTTGTCGATGAAATCCCATTCGATCGAATCATACGCCTTAGCAAAGTCAATTTTAAGAAACACTCTTCCAATATTCCTATTCTTGGCTTCGGCGATTAACTCATTGAGAATCACCACTCCGTCGAGGATAAATCTTCCCTTAATAAAGGCGCTTTGATTCTCACCAATGATTGCTTCCATAACTTCTTTCATTCTGCCGGCTAAGGTCTTAGCAATTACCTTGTACAAACTACAGATCAAGGAGATGGGTCTGAAATCATTCACCGAGCAGGCCTCATCTTTTTTGGGAATGAGCACCATAAACGACGTGTTGCATCCTTTAGGAATTTTCCCGTTGGAATGGAATTCCTCCATGACCCGCATCAAGTCCTTTTTAATAATATGCCAAGATTCTTTCCAGAACGTGAGATTGAACCCGTCCGGTCCCGGGCTCTTATTGCCTTCACATTTCCATATTGCTTCTTTAATCTCCTCTTCCTCAAACGGTCGGATCATCCAAATCCTCTTCTCATCTGTCAGTTTCCTGTGAACAAAATCATAAGGCAGAGATGGCAGCTCTCTTTTTCTTTTCCTGAAGAAAGACTGAAAGAAGTCACTAACCTTTCTTTTAACAATGCAAGGATCTTCAATCCACTGATTATCAAAATAGAGTCCTGAGATTTCATTTTTCTTTCGGCGGCTCACTATTGCTCGATGGAAAAAGCTAGAATTGAGATCTTCTTCCTTGATCCAGTTAACTTTTGCTTTCTGTTTCAAAACGCCAATCTTATTCTTCAACTGAATAAAGATGTTTGCTGTAATCTCGTTTCTCCTAATAATTTCTGCTTCATCAAGCCCAAGAGTATCAT
The DNA here is from genome assembly GCF_028751815.1 of Salvia miltiorrhiza. Lineage (NCBI taxonomy): Eukaryota > Viridiplantae > Streptophyta > Magnoliopsida > Lamiales > Lamiaceae > Salvia > Salvia miltiorrhiza. Next base: position 39,962,578 of record NC_080387.1, read on the forward strand.
CAACCGCGTCTAATTCCTGGAGTTCATTCTTAAGTGTTTGAATCCTATGATCGATGTTCCCAAAAGAAGTTTTATTCCATTCCTTAAGTTCAAATTTCAACCTCTTGAGCTTCTCTTTGAAGACAAAACAGCCCCAGCCATTTGCAAAATCTCCTTCCCAGACTCTTCTAACAACCTTTAAGAACTCCGGATGAGAGGTCCACGCATTGAGAAACCGGAAAGGTTTTGGTCCCCAATCCACAGACTTTGAAGTGAGGAAAATGGGACAATGATCCGATAAGGATCTCTGAAGACCTCGAGCCGATGAAGATTCCCATATTCTGAGCCAATACTCGTTGACTAAAAATCGATCCAGTTTGCTCTTGCAGGTGCCATTAGGTTTGTACCACGTATATTTCCTTCCTTGAATCCTGATTTCCGTTAAATCGCTCTCTCTAACAAAGGAATCAAAAGCCCCCATGTCAGCCATACCATACATCTCCCCTCTGCCATTTCTTTCATTTGGTTGTCTAATTGCATTAAAATCACCCAGAATACATACACCCACATTCACATTTTGCTTCACAATTGACAGAATCACATTCCACAGAGCAATTTTGTCGGTAGAGTTTGAAGGTGCGTAAACATTAACAAAACAACATCTAATGTTACCTTGTTTCCAGATCCCATTCACAATGACTGCTCCTGGAATATCCCATTTGCTAGAAGCCACGAACACCTCTTTGTTCCAAGCGCTGATGATGCCGCCTGATCTTCCCTCAGAATTCCTAATTGCAAGCTCGAAATTATCTGAACCCCACCACGCATGACAGATGTTTTCCATAAATGTCTCCATCTTTGTTTCCTGAATAAAGATCAGATCAAGTCTATTATTTCTGATCAACTCTCCCACTTCTCTTTGTTTGACCTTGCTCCCAAGTCCTCTGATATTATATGAGATCAGATTCATTAAAGAACTCGGTCTTCTTCACCAAGATCAAAGGTTGCTGCTTTCATTTCACTTATTGATTCAATCTGGGCTGCAACCAAATCTACAAAATTCTAGTAGTCCAATCTGCTTATAAAGAAAGAAGTGGTCTTCTATACATTCGAATTGTACCCGATTCAGATTCTGACTCAGTTGAACTATCTTGATCCTTTTTTTTTAAATGACACTAACACTAACACGAAATAACACTAACATTAACACGATATTAGAATGATACTAACACTATTTTGTTTTACAAATGAAACTAACTCGAAAATAACACTAACACTATTTTATTTTACAAATGACACTAACACTATATTGAAATGACACTAACACTATATGTAAATGACACTAATACTATATCAAAATAATACTAGCACTTAACATTCAGATACGATAATTCAGTTGGGTTAGATCCGGGTACAACCTGGGTGTACCGTACACCCAGGTGTACAGGACATTTTGTGCTAAAGAAAATGGATTTCATTTTGAGATGCAGGGGTGCATTTATTTTGATAGTAAATTTTCATTGGAAAATGATGGATAAGAAAAGTTGGGAAAATATTATCATTTTCTCCTTTTTTATCATATATTTATTAGAGATGAAAATATGATAAAATGTTGAAAAATATTTTCACAACCCTACCCTAGAATAATGAGTGAAAAATAAGCTGCCTGATAAAATATTTCATCCCGTCGAAAAAATTTTCTATTATAATAAACATGTGAAAATGAAAAAATGGGTGAACACACTTATTTTTTCGCTCCTCTTCCTCTTCTATTAAAGTAACCGTAAAATTATGTTACTACAATTTACTACTAGTATACGTCCACTCGTGCGATGCACGACCAATATCGAAATTGAAAGACATGTTAAATATATATATATATATATATATATATATATATATATATATATATATATATAGTGTGTGGTTCTAGAGAGAACTACATTAATTGTGAGAACGGGAGAACCATCAAATCTAATGCATCCACTGTAAAAATTAATGCATTCGTTGTTAAAATTAATGCACTAAAAAATTAAAAAAAAATGCTCCCTTCAGGATTCGAACCCAGGATCTGCATTCATCCAACAAGATGATGCATCCACCGTAGATCTTGATGATCGAATGGCTGAAAATGGTTCTCCGGTCTTCTTTTATTTATGGTTCTTTCTTAAACCTCTCCCTATATATATATATATATATATATATATATATATATATATATATATATATACACACAAAAATGAATCTCAATTATAAAAATAAAGTTATCCACGACATAATTTCAATAAACAAAACATGAATTTGAAAATATATAAATTTTTATTTTAGTATTTACAGTTTTCAAAATACCAATTAATTGATTTTCATTGATAATGTGTTTAAATATATAAATTCACAATAAAAAATAAGTATAAATAATAATGAGTATCATTATATATCATATAATATTCTAAGATGTTCAATACTATATTTTTGCATATAGTTTAATAATTGTATATTTTTTGGATTGGATATTTAATCATATTTATGTGGTTATTTTGTTAAATACAAATTTTAAACTAAAGTTCGTATACACATCCAAATATTTTAAAATTCTTGTCATGATTTTTAATTTCATATGAATATTAAATATTTTATTATTAACTAAAATATATAAATTTAAAAAAAAAGAAGAGGAAATGAAAATAACTAAAAAAAAAAGAAATAGAAAAAGGTAAATTTTTTAAGAATGAAAGACGTGCCTATTAACACTACTTAATGCAAAAGATATGCTTAGATGTAGTGGGGGAGGCAAAATACGAAGAAAGAAGTTAGCCGAAAATATAGGAATCTTGAATTGAAAAAAAAAAGTGATTTTTTTTAAATTTTGATAGTAAAAAGTAGCTGTTGAACTGGTCTTTTATACTATAATATATAGATGATACACATACACGAAGGCTTTTAAATTTTGAATAATGTCTTATGTTTTGACAAAACAATAATTACAAACCTAGGACAATCAGTCTGTCTCATTGATGTTGCACATTTAAACATATATCTTTATTGGTAGATAAATAATTTGTACGTAGATAAATATATATAAGGGGAAAAGTATACTTTAATATCCCAAATATTATATTTTTAATATTTATGTTTGATCTAAAGAATAATAGTTATATACTCAAATTATCGAACTATTAAGAATTATATTGTGGGAATTCGACGACGGAAATTTTACATGGTACTCCGAAAGATTAGATGAATTTTAATAAAAATAAATTGATATCAAAATGACGTTTCTTTGACATTGAGGTGGCAAATTAATTGATGCCAACTCATTTTTTATTTCTTTTATTAAAATCCAACAAGTCAAGTAGGGTTTCCGTCGTCGAGAAACGAATACCAAGATGATTTGTTAAATGTTTGACAATTTGTCTCCAAACGAACACCAAGCGGTGCGACCTCCTATGTGTGAACAGTGAGGTCACGGGTTTAAACCCCACTGCTCCCCTCCCCAACTCCCCCAAGTCAAAAAAAAATGTTTGACAATTTAAATACTCATATTTAATTGTTATTTTTTTAATCGAGACAATACTTGTTAGAAAGTTATAATACTGTTTTAGGTTTGAATTCCACCATTATCTCTAAAATCTCATCATGTCTAGCTAATTATGTAAATGTATTTTATCTATTATCGGTAAGCTGCTTACTAGATTAATATTCATGAATCAAGATTCACCCAACGTCCATCTAGTAATGAATTTGGGGTTCCCATGAAAGAAAAAAAAAAGTACTTTCTTTTTTCACGTTAAAATGGCTCATTTCAAATAAAAGTGGTACAAAAATAGTAGGCCTCACACATTTTTAAGAATTAATTATTACTATGTTCATCTCATTATTATTGTCTTATACTCCTTCGTTTCATTATAAATGTGTGAAAAATAGATAAAGTAGTTGGTGAAAATTATTTAAATATAATTAGATATAGAGATAAAATATATACATTATCAAAAAAGAAATGTGACATTTGTAATGGAACATCCATTATGAAAAATGGGATGTTTCTAATGGGACGGATGGAGTAATTTTTTAGCACAAAAATTTAGAAAATATATAAATTAATTAAAAGTGGTAAGATCCACACCTTTTAAAAAATTAATATTTGTTATAATAATAATAATAATAATAATAATAATAATAATAATAATAATAATAATAATAATAATAATAATAATAAAAAACAAGTCAATATGATAAATAAAACAATGATAATGAATCGAAGAAAATATTTTTATAGATTGATAATGAGATGAACTAAAATTGAAAACAAAGTAATTTTAAGGCAAAATTGCACCTAAATACACAAACTTTGCCAAAAATTCATATTTGACGCGAAGTTAGGATTTTACATTTTAATACACCAACTTTCGTTATTGTCCAAATTTGACACGACTTAATTCTTAAAAATTCAAAAAACAATCCATTTTTTGTAAATAATTATACAAAGACCCACTTATGTTATAATTTGGGACATTTAAACCAAAACAAGATATTTCCTTATGATGTTTTCTTTTAAATCATTTTAGGCGCGGATCAAAAATTAAAAAAAAACATCATAAGGAAATATCTTGTTTTGGTTTAAATATCTCAAAGAATAACATAAGTGGGTCTTTGTATAATTATTTACAAAAAATGGTTATTTTTTGAATTTTTAAGAATTAAGTCGTATCAAATTTAGACAACAACAAAAATTTGTGTATTAAAATATAAAATCCTAATTTTGCATCAAATATGAATTTTTAGCAAAATTTGTGTATTTTCACGCAATTATCCCTAATTTTAATAGCACATAACGAGGAGTAATAATTATGTAGTGGGGACAAGGCGAAGGACATTATCCTATTCCTTGTAAAGATTGTGATTGAGACTGAGACTCTCCCAGTCCCAGTGAGCCGGCCAACTGTCTTTCTCGACACGTGACTTTTGCTCCTCTTTATATTTATTTATACTAATGATAGTGTCACAATAATCCATACCTACCTACCACATGACATATATCAGCAGATTCAGCACGACTTTAATGTTTAGGAGGGTATATTTTTATAGTCACTTTTTTTTATAAGTTTGTATGTTGAGTTATATTTATAAAAATGTAAGTTTTCGATAGTTGCTAGCTAGAGAATACATATTCTTATAAAGGTGGCTGTAAAATTCATAATTTTATCAAAGAATGACCGATACTCCCCCGTCCCATTACAAATGTCATATTTTTTTTAGTACAGAAATTAAGAAATGTATAATTAGTAAATAAAGTGAAATTGTGAAAATTATTTAAATATTAAATATAGAGAGAGAATCTATTGCCGAAAAAGAAATTAGACATTTGCAATGAAACATCTCATTATGAAAAGTAATGTTCAACATTAATCATACCATTTCACTCATATATAATAACCAACATATTTTTAGTATGATACGATCCACTAAAAGATGTATATGTATCATGTATATACATAAAAAAAAAATAAGAGGAATATCTTGTATTAATCATACAAAATAGTGAAAATCAATAGTTGTCCCTCAAACATAAGTAATAAATTATAGCTAAAAAAATTAAGTGTTTTGAACAAAATTACCAATTCCTTCTATCGTCTATGTAAAAAAACACATCCTCCCTATCTTTTCTTTACTTTTGTATTCTTTATCTCTTTAAAATCCTAGTTCCTTCAAGCCCCAATCCCCTTTTTACGTCGCTAAATCTTTTGTTCTGACGCACCATCACTAATATACTATCATCTACTCCGATCAAATTTTTTCCCCAAAATCTCTCTTTATCTCTCACGGGTCCCTTTTCTCTGATTTTCTTTGTCGCCACCATCAATATTATCTCCTCCAGAATTCGATGAACTATTAGTTCTAGGAGTTCCAGATCTACATGAATTATGAGATGCAAATCAAGATCTAAGAACCCTAGGAACGTAAAGGAACAAATTTGTACCATTTGTTCCATAATCTATCGTGTCACCCGGAGGAATGAAAGTGACCGATGCCCTAATTAGTCCCATCTATGTCGTTCGTATCAAGACAGGTACGATTGGCGCAAATGGATCAATTAGCACCACTCGTGTCAACCAGCTCCAAAATCTATCTCATTACTGCTAGGAATGAGTGGTACGAATAAACAAATTTGTTTGAAGAAGACAACAATCTTCAGTCTTCCCCAATTCATCATCGCGCCCCCACGCACGATGCTTTATTCCAATGCAAGAAAGTGAAGGAAATGATGAAAAATGAAGATTTAATTTAAGGATTTAGTAGATGTTGCGTTAGCTAGCTGTGAGATTTTTAACATTTCGTGTTGATTTGTTCATATAATTTGTAATTGTATTATTTAGAAAATGAAGAAAATGTTGATTCAAATTTTGTTTATCAATTATATTTAGATTTGTTGGAACACTCTGCAAGTCTATAGTGATTTTATGCCATTTTTGTGGGATGAATGATACAAAATAGCTTATTCGTACCACTTGTAACAAGTATTAGCGCAACAGACATTGAGACAAATGGTGCGAAATGAATTTTTTTTACCGTCCATGTCAAACGCTTGGCGCGACAGACATTGGGATGAATGGTACGAATATACCATTTCGTACCATTCGTCCCAGGTGCTACAACGACAGACATTGGGATGAATAGTGCAAAATGGCATATTCGTATTATTCGTCTCAATGTTTGTTGCGCCAAGTGTTTGACATGAATTAATGATACCAATATTCCATTTTGCATCATTTGTGTCAAGTGTTAGTTTTTATTGGAACAAATTGGGTCATTTTTATGAGACGACTAGCGCGAATATGTCATTTTGCACAATTCGTCCCAAGTACTAGCACGACAGGCCTTGAGACTAATAGTGAGAAATGACCTATTCGTGCCAAGTCCAACACCAATGCGAAAGACTTTGGCACGAGTGGTGCAAATAGGTCCTTTTGTACTATTCATCTCAACATTTGGCACGACAATTGTACGAATATGTCATTTCATGTAATTCGTTCCATCGGCTATTCATCGAAAGGAGACACTGTTTGGAATTTGATGAATTGAGATATCTGGAAACACTTGTATTATTTCTTTAGTCAAATTCGAAGTAGAGTCTTAGTGTATTCTTTCTAGATTCAAAATAAAATCATAAATAAAATAGATTCATAGGTTTGATACCTTGTCTACAACTCATGTTTCAAATAAAGGTTCGATTATATAAAGTTGACAAATGAAGTGGGTTAATTAATAATTAACAACAGACCTTGGAACAAATGGTATAAAATCGAATATTCATACCATTCATCCCAGGAGCTGGTGTGACAGAAATTTAAAATAATACAAATTTGAAACAACATTTTATTCATCTTCTTCATTTTACAACAAATTTAACTACAAATACAAGTACAAATCTCACAAAATAACATTAAAAAAATGTAATCTTGCAAATTTAACTATATGGTATTTTAAACGGATACCACTAGACTGCCCCAGTGAATCCATGTTCTGGGAACGAGCACATATAATGGGTGGTGCTAATGGCCGCGTCCTTGACACAACAAATCTTGAAACAAATGGTACGAATTCGTTCCATTGGATCCAAATATTCTTAGATGTGCATTTACATCTTATAGTATCTTATAACTCTTGTAGATCTGAAACATCTGGAACTCGTAGATATCGGATAAGGGAAGTATATCTAGGGAAGATGATGTTCATGGCGGCATATGTGTGAAATTGCAGAAGAGGTTGTCGGGGAGAGAGAAAGCACTACAAAAAAATGCGTAAATAGCGACGGCGGAGCGGCCGTCGGTAAATCTCCGGCAAAGCTCCACCGTTCTCCGACGAGAGATGGCGGCGGCATCGCCGTCGTTAATTGCCGGCGGCGTGCGGTCGATGTCGTTAACGCCGTTACCGACGAGCCAATTAGCGACGGCGACTTGCCGACGGTAATGCTTATCACCGGCGGCCGTGTCCGATTACCGACGGCAAAATGCCATCGGTAATGTTACGTTTTTTGTAGTGAAAGATAGCAGCTCGACCTCAGGAGGATTAGGGCGGGCTTCATTGGTAGAGCAACTATGATTTGAGAGAGAGGGTAAGAACAGGAAAACAAAGAAAAGGGCCTGTATTTTTATACAAATAAGAGATGAGGACGGAAATAATTTCGTCCAAAGCACTAAAAATTGACTATATTTTATTGAAATAATATTAGATGGACAAGTATTGATTTTCATCATATCTATTGTATATTTCTCACCATTAAGGCATATAATAATATGCTCTTAGTTAATTAGAAATACCCCATCAATCCTAATTATATAGGTTAATTGTAATTTTCATAAAGATTTAAAAATTATTAAAGAAAATTATACAAACGAACTATCTGATATGTTCGTATTTATTCTTTGATCATGAATTGATATCAGAGTCAAGAGGTTAAATAAAGATATATCAATAAATGAATTTAAGAAAAGGCACCACCTTTTCTAAAAATAATCTTATATATTTTAAATATTAAGAAAAGATAAAGAAGTCTATATAATTAAGACAAATAGAATAATAATTGTGTAATACTTATTACGAGTTTGAGGTGTAAATTAAAAACTGTACGTTCATCTTAATAAATGCATATATTTTATATAGAGAACGTTTTTGAAATAGTCATTTTGAACTTAGAAACATAATATTTGGTTACTAATTAAAAAAAATACAAAATCTTGTCATTTTGAACTTAGAAACATAATATTTAGTCACTAATTAAAAAAATACAAAATCTTACCTTTATTACGTGTTAAGACTGTTTTACCCTTAATTAAAACGGACCAAATTCGGATCGGATTCGGGTTTGCGCGCGGGTTAGGCACACATAATACTATTAGTGCCAACCAAATATATATATATATATATATATATATATATATATATATATATATATATATAACACTAATGACACTAATATGACCATTAATGCGATTCATGCAACACTACATAAGCGAGAGTATATAGCGCTAATAACACTAATATGGTCATAAGTACCATTCATGCAACACCCTAAATGAAGAATCTAAACCATAAATGGAGAATTTAAACCCTAAATGATGATCTAAACCCTAAATGGATAATCAAAACCCTATGGAGAAGTGTTCAAAATGGTCATAGAACTGTATCCATCTACTTAATATCAGCACACAAGTATATGACACTACTGACACTAATATGGTCATAAGTAGCATTCGTGCAGCACTGAGTATATGGCACCAATGGCACTAATAGTGCCACATGTGCCTAATCCGAGCGCAAAATCGAATCCAACCCGAATCTGGTCCGCCCTAATTAAGGGCAAAACAGTTCTAAAACGTAAAAAATGATCAGATTTTGTGTTTTTTTAATGGGATAATTGCGTGAAAATACACAAACTTTGCCAAAAATTCATATTTGACGCGAAGTTAGGATTTTACATTTTAATACACCAACTTTCGTTGTTGTCCAAATTTGACACGACTTAATTCTTAAAAAATTCAAAAAACAACCCCTTTTTGTAAATAATTATACAAAGACCCACTTATGTTATTATTTGGGACATTTAAACCAAAACAAGATATTTCATTATGATGTTTTCTTTTAATCTTTGATCCGCGCCTAAAATGGTTTAAAAGAAAACATCATAAGGAAATATCTTGTTTTGGTTTAAATGTCCCAAACTATAACATAAGTGGGTCTTTGTATAATTATTTACAAAAAGGGGTTGTTTTTTGAATTTTTAAGAATTAAGCCGTGTCAAATTTGGACAACAACGAAAGTTGGTGTATTAAAATGTAAAATCCTAACTTCGCGTCAAATATGAATTTTTGACAAAGTTTGTGTATTTAGGTGCAATTTTCCCTTTTTTAATTAATGACCAAATATTATGTTTTCTTTTTCAAAATGATCATGCGATTGTTTCTTTTATATATATTGAATCACGTTCGAGCAACCACAATAATCACCCATTCTATGTAGTAGTTCAATGATTTTTATTCTATTTATCTAAAATTCACAGTTTATTTATGTCTTCATAATATCATATTTTTTTAAATGGTAATTAGTGTATAAATACATAAACTTTACTCACTTTTTGGTATTTAACATGAACTTTAAAATCTACTTATAAATACATGAACTTTAAATTTATTTAATTTTTGACCCATTTTTTATATCTGATGAAATTATTAATGCTGACATGTCAACATTAGAATTTAGTTGGTAAAATTAATTCTCAAGCTAGCATCTGACTAAGAAATTTCCCCTCCATTCAATTTATGCAAAAATCTTCTTTCACTTTTACAAAAATACGTCAGATCCAGGGGCCTCGAATGGTGGTTCGCCACCGTCCCTGGTTTCAAAAACCGACGAGGACAACACCTCGTCCACACAAACAAAAAATTACTCTTTATATTATTTTGTAAAAGTGAAAGGGTTTTTTTTGGCATAAATTGAATGGAGGAAAGGAAATTTCTTAGTCAGATGCTAGCTAGATGAATAATTTTGCTAACTAAGTTCTAATTTTGACATGTCAGCACTAATTTCATCAGATATAAAAACGGGTCAAAAATTAAATAAGTTCGAAGTTCATGTATTTATAACTAGATTTTAAAGTTCATGTTAAATACCAAAAAGTGAGTAAAGTTCATGTATTTATACATCAATTACCTTTTTTTAAATAATACTCCCTCCGTCCCGCTTCAAATGATCCTATTTCTATTTTGGGTTGTCCCACTTCAAATGACCCAACCCAAATTTAGAAATATTTAACACTACTTTTTCAATGGTCCCACCACCATTTTACACATTTATCACACATTCTTTAATCTCCGTGCCGAAAAATTTAGGGCCATTTGAAGCGGGATAGAGGGAGTAGTAGTTTATTGCATTAAGTGCAATTTGTGCATTTCATTAATCATGACAATTCGATTATGAAGTTATATTTTCTATTCATTTTTATATATTTTGAAATAATAAATTGAATTTGAAATTTATTATCTACACCAAATTTTATTATTATTATTATTATTATTATTATTATTATTATTATTATTATTATTATTATTATTATTATTATTATTATTATTATTATTATATCTAATAAGAAGGTGTGGAGAGAGAGAAGGCTCTGCCTTCTCTCTAGACTCCTCACTCTCGCTCCTCTTCACACTTCCGCCGGAGGAAACTTCCTCCTTCACGTGCGGATGAACCTCCCTTGCGCTTATCTTTTCAAATCTCCTTCTCCTTCATTTGGATTGGAGTATTTTCGAAATAAGGGAAGGATTCAAGAGGCATTCAAGTCAAACTGCATTTCATCGAAAATTATCAAGGCATTTTGGCATAACAGCAGTCTCTCTCTCTTCGATGGAGGTTTCTTTCATCTGTTTGGTTTTCATCCGGCTCTTAGTTACTTGCTGTTCATTGTGTTTTGGGAGCGCCGGCAGACCCTCCATCCTTCATCCTCTCGAGCTGATGCTTCACGCCGGAGATAAGCTTTTTCGTCGGGTCTGCCCTCTCCCTCATCACTTTCATCCGCTTGTGTTCTATTCGCTGTTGGTTTCCATTCGGTAGAAGTGCTTCAGAGCTGCGGCAGTCCCCCATCATCCCTCTCCCACCGGAGGTGCCATGCTTTATCGTCGGGACTGCTCTCTCTATCCATCTTTTTTGTTAGAGAAATCTGCTCTTTGCCGTCTTCAAGGCATAACAGGTGTTCTTACTCTTCGATGGAGGTTCTTCCATCTTTTGGACCTCTTCCGGCTGATGGTTACGTACTGATGACTGTGTTTTTTGGGAGCTCCGGCAGACCATCCATCCTTCATCACCTTCATCCGCATGTTCTTGTTGCCGTTGGTTTCCTTTCGATGGGAGAGCATCAGAGATCAGGCAGTCCCCCTCTTTCGGGGCTGCTCTATCCTTCCTTCGTTTTGTTTGTGTAAACTGCTCTTTGCCGACATTCTTAAGGATTTGCAGAAGATTGATTTTGGGAAGGACTCATGCGGTCTTCATGTTCATGGCTGACCCCATTTCCATCCCTTTCGCATTGATACCTCACGCCGGACGATTGCAGAAGGGAATCTTTTCTCTGGCAGTTCGTCTGAAGTTCAGTTTCAAACTCCACTTTTTTAGCCAAAAAGTGGGCGGCGGTATAAAGGCAGCAGACATGGAATTCAATGCTATGTCTTGGTAATGCATTGTTTAACCGAGATAGTGGGCGGCAGCAGACAAACAAGCGGCTGCAGCAAACAAGGAATTCAAAGCTTTATCTCGAAAAACCAATTTAGTGGGCGGCAGCTATTATGGAATTCAAAGCTTTGACTCGAAATTAATTGAGCTGCGGTCTGGTGCATTACGATGCAACTACCACGGCAGTTTACCCCTCGTCAAGCTCATGGTGCACGCACCATCGGTTGGCCTCCCGGCCTATTCCCTTGCAGCACACGTGGGACTAGTTTTTGGATTATCATTGGACCTTGTAATGGTACCATCTAAATGCAAAGGATGTGCCAAGTTTGTTCTCTGCTATCCTTTTGGATTAGCATTTTTCTTCCGTTCCCTTTTCTCACTTGAGATTTGGTGACTTGTACTCACTTGGGTATGCCCAAGTTTTTCTTGTATCTTTTTCGTTATTTTTATAAAAAAACTTATTAAATAAAATTATTATATCTAATAAAATATTCAATTACATAAAATCATTAAATATTTTATGAGTCTAAACCCTTAAACAATATATTTATTGAAACAATATACTTGCATGACCATTTTGAAGAATGAAACACAATATTTGACCACTAATTGAAAAAACACAAAATCTGCCCCTGTTTTTTATACGTTTTAGGACTGTTTTGCCCTTAATTAGGGCAGACCAGATTCGGGTCGGATTCGAATCTGCGCGCGGGTTAGGCAGACATGGCACTATTAGTGCCATTAGTGCCATATATTCAGTGTTGCACGAATGGTACTTATGGCCATATTAGTGTCATTAGTGTCATACGAATGGTACTTATGGTCATATTAGTGCTATAAGTGTCACGTACTCTCTTACGTAGTGTTACACGAATAGTACTTATAGCCATATTAGTGCCATATACTTAAAAAAAAAAATTCGGTTGGCACATATGGCACTACCGCGCGCAAATCCGAATTCGACCCGAATCCAGTCCGCTCTAGTTAAGGACAAAACAGTCTTACACGTAATAAATGGCCAGATTTTGTGTTTTTTTAATTAGTGATCAAATATTGTGTTTCCTTCTTCAAAATGACTATTTCAAAAACACACTCATATTTATTTATATTTATTATATATATATACACTTTATATCTAAGCAGCACTACAAAATATAGTACAATTAAAAAAAAACACTACAAAAATATAGTAGTCACGTGCACGACACGGTAAATATACTAAATATACACATATTGATTAATTAATTAATTAGTGTCTCTCACATCTATTTTTAATTACATATAAAGCATAATCTAACAAGAAACAATATACTCACATGACCATTTTGAAGAAGGAAACATAATATTTGGTCGCTAATTGAAAAAACACAAAATTTGGTCATTTTTTACGTTTTAGGACTGTTATGCCCTTAGATAGGGCGGACCGGATTCGAGTCGAATTCGGGTTTGCGCGCGGGTTAGGCACATATGGCACTATTAGTACCATTAGTACCGTATTCTCTGTCTTATGTAGTGCTGCACGAATGGTACTTATGGCTATATTAGTACCATATACTTGTGTGCTGATATTATTTAGATGGATACAGTTATATGACCATTTTGAACACTTCCCCGTAGGGTTTAGATTCGCCATTCAGGGTTTAGATTATCCATTTAGGGTTTAGATTCTTCATTTAGTGTGCTACATGAATGATACTTATGGTCATATTAGTGTCATTAGTGCCATATACTCTCTTATGTAGTGTTGTACGAACATAACTTATGGTCATATTAGTGTCATTAGTGCTATATATTTAGATTTTTTTTTCGGCTAGCACATATGGCACTAATAGGGCCATATGTATCTAACCCGCGCGCAAACCTGAATTCGACTAGAATCTGGTCTGCCCTAATTAAGGTGTTGGAAAATAAATGAAATATCCTTGTCCGAGTTTTGATGATACCAAAACCATTAAAAATCCCCCTATTTGTCTTTATTCTTCTTAAAGACTCATGTGTGGTAGTTCTCGTTAGCTTTGACCGAAGCTGCAAAGACTAAAGATCAGTGTGTCAAAGAACAGAAGACTGAAGATCGAAGACAGCACAACTAAAGCATACTAAGCTGGACAAGCAGAAGGACACATCCTAGCTGAAGTCATCAGTCAACAGTCGAAGATATTCATGCAATGCAATACCAGCATTGAACTGAAGCTTAAGTCCAGCACCAGTCGACTTCCTGCATCTGACTGAAGTAAAGAGTACCAGACACACTGTATTAAATGCTCAAGTACAATAGCATTAAATACCGATTTGAAGATCGTCCTTGCAAGTACCAGAGCCTCCCCTTGCGTGTAAAGATGCAGAAACACCATACTCCGAGGACATGACAATTAAAATATTTGTCAAATGGAGTATCTGAAGATTGCCACCTCAGCCCAAGAAGCGACATCCTCTCACAACGGCAGAAATTATGAAGACCATCTCTCCAACAGATCTATTCAAGACTTCGCCTATAAATAGAGCTTGAGGAACGTCCGCAAAAAGGGGGACCGATTCGAAGACATACATTGAAGCTCTGTCAAATTAAAGAGCCAAGCAATTTCATAGATAAATAGATTTCGAATCAAAGAAGAGAGTAACTAAACATTGTAAAATCAGTCTAACTGATTACCTAAACTCTCGTAGTATACTAGGCACTTCTTATTTTATCTTAAGCTTAGAATGAATTACTTGAGAGCATGTTCTCAGTAGTCTTAGTTGGAAGAGTCCAAACCTCTTTTCAACTGAGAGAAAATGAGTTTGAGTGGTTGTTGTTTAGTACCAGAAAACTAAACAGTTCGGTTACCTTGGCACCCAGAAAGCCAAGAGGGAGTTCAGACCAAGGGTTCTGTCTTCAAAGACCTTAGCATCGCTGATTGGACACGATAGTGTCAGGGCGTGCTAAGTGTGAAATCCAATTCAGACTGGATTGGTGGGTTTGCTGTGCACCTTTAAGCATTAGCCCAGAGTGTTTGTCAGACTAATCAACTGGCCATGGAAATAGGAAAGTTATTTCCGAACCACGTAAAAATCCTTGTGTTCTTTATCTGCTTTCAGTTATTCCTTTGTTTGTGCTTAAACTATTTTCAATTGAACTGGACTAACTGAAAAGTGTAACTAAGGATTTTACAAGTGACAAACCTTTTCTAAAGGCTATTCGCATTAAGTTTAATTTTCGTTGCTGAGTTATTAATCCTACTGACGACTCAACTGATAGTCAGAGTGATTAATAACTCTACTTTGTTTTACAAACTAGACTGAAGCCTTATGTGGTGTTAGGTTCGGAGGGTCTCGAATAGGTGTATAGGGGGGGGAATACACCTATGGGCTATTTTTGACGAATTCCTCTAAAAACAGGGGGATCTCTAGAATGAGATCAAAACGAAACTTTACACACAAACTTTGACACCTGTTGACTGAAAAGAGTTTTGACCAAACAGGATTGACGACTGATACTGAAAACTCTTCAGTAATGAGTTATCAGTTAAGTCACTGGAACTTAACTGATGCACGTAAGGGCTTCAATCGAGTTTGCTAAAACAGAGATGATATAAATTTTCCTGGCTATCAGAAGATAGATCAGTCATACTGATATCATACGCAGCAAAAATAAACTTGTTTCGAAATAGCCTCGGTTGAGCACGTTGTTAGTCTAAGGTTTCTCTTTGCAGTTATTCAGTATTCAGTTTATCAACAGTAAGAACACAGATAAGAAAGTAAAGACTAAAAGCTGTAAATAACACAGAGAGTTTGACGTGGTTCGGAAAACCTTTTCCTACATCCACGGTCGGTTGATCAGACCAACAATTCACTCCGCAAGTGCTTAACTGGTGCACTGCAAACCGAACTGTGTGCTTACCGGGTGCACACAACCGTTTCACTGAAGAGACCTTACTTCAGTACCCACGCTTCACTCGCGTCGGATTTCTCATTCCTAGCACGACCTTACACTAGGATCTCACGGAGTCAGAGTACCTTCCTGAACTCCTATTCACTCAAACACTCGGCTTCTTTCTTGCGAAAGGAGGTTTGAAAAACTTGCCAACTATACTTCAAAGAACAAGTTCTTTGGAGCAAGTTTTGACCTGGGCTTCTGGGTAAACAGATATATGCCTAAGGTCTAAGAGAATGTGTGTAATCGGTAGTGACTGATTTTGGCTTTGGAATTCTCTTCTTCGATTCAAGCTTTGGGGAGATTAAGCTTTGGGTTGAGTAGCAATTTCAGTAGAGCTTCAGCTTAGGTCGTTGAATCGGTGAAGATTGAAGTTGATCCTCGAGCGTTATTTATTGGAGAGGTCTTGAATAGATCCGTTGGCGGAGACCGTCTTCAAGATTTCTTCCGTTGGAGAGCAATTCGAATTTGGGCTGAGGCTTCAATCTTCGAGGTTCCTTGTTTGGTGGAAACGGCTCTCTTAAGGGACATGAGATGTGACGTCTCTGATAAAGTAGCCACCAATTATGAATGACCTCTGCAGAGATAAGGAGATCCTGAGATCTCTGCATTTAATGCGGCTGTACGTGTACGCACGTGGCTTCCTTTGAACGTTGGAAGTTCAGTCCGAGGAAGAATGTTTAACTGATACTTGACTTTAGTATCAGTCTGCTGAGTCCTCGAAGCACGCATTAAGTAATCAGTTCTGAACTGATTCTTCAACTGATACTTCAGTTGGTATCTTCAGTCTTCAGTCCTTCAGTCCTTCAGTCTTCAGTCTTCAGTCTTCAGAACTGCTAACTAAACCAGAAACGAACTCTAACACTTGAGTTCAAAACAGTTCTAGTCTGTTACAAATAAAACCTAAAGATTTTGGTATCATCAAAATAAAACCTGATATTCCATGGGGTTCCCAACATGTAGATATCAGTTAAGCCTAGTGCTCGACTAATGTCAAATTACTGAAGTCCCTTCAGTATCAGTCTGCAACCTATTTCGAACTGAAATTTGGTTAAGTTTGTTTTGGTTTGCGAAAAATAGCCTACAGGTGTATCCCCTCCCCCCCTCCATGCATACACCTGTCAATCAACCCTCCGGGACCCCAGCATAAGGGCAAAACAATCTTTACACGTAATAAATGACCAGAATTTGTGGTTTTTAATTAATGGCCAAATATTATGTTTCATTCTTCAAAATGACTATTTCAAAAATGCTCTCTTCTAACAATCACAATAACCATTCATTTTATGTGGCAATTCCATGAATTTTCGTTCTTACTTTTTTTCCTTTCTAAAATCCATAATTTATGCATGCTTAATTTATTATTTTATTATCAAAAATAATTATTGCAGTAATTATAATTTGTGAATTCAATCCTGATAATTTAGCTTGAGGCATAGATCAAGTGACAAAACTGAGGCATCCAAAGACTTTTCTTTGTGAGAGGTCTTGGGTTCAATCCCGCATGCGTGCGGCGGTGCAGGTAGTTTTTTTCACTTTTGCGTGGATAGTTTTCTCATCTTTGTGTGGTGTAGAGGTCTCACCTACGTGTGTTGCTTATTTTATTATATACCTCTTATAATTCTAAAAAAATCCTGATAATTTAGATGTAATTATATTTAATTATAATTAGCATTTGCACCCCGTGCAATACATGAGAATCATCTGTATAATTTTAAATTTATATAAAATTGATACCAATTCAATTATCATATTTATTAATATAATAAAAAAATAATTTTAATTGAATATACTTGAGCTAAATTTTTTAAAATAAAGAAGAATTCACAATAATAAAAATTGATATTATGAAAAGTAAAAAAAGTTGAAAATGAAAGTAAAAAAAAATAAAAATAATTGAAAGATGAGTGAGAATTTTTAAAATTTTTAAATCAAATATTTACATAAAATATATAAAATTAAATCTCTTATCTTGATATGCATATTAAATATTTTACAATTAGTCAAATTTTAAAATTTTAGAAAGAAATAAAACAAAAAAAAAGACAAAGGAAAAAGGAGATAAAAATAAAAAATATAGTTTATAAAATAAACCTTTAATTTTATTATAATTATAAAATTTCAAATTGAAATATAGACTTTTTAACATAGTATAAATTTGGGCTGGGATGCAATGTTGGGAGGACTCCTTTCAAATACCTTGGAATCAAGGTCGGCGGTGGGGGAAAAAAGGTGGTGGATTGGAACTATCTCGTGGAGAAAGTTAAGAAAAGAATCGCGTCGTGGAAAAACAGGAAATTATCTTTTGTCGGACGGAGTACCTTGGTGAAAGCGGTCTTACAATCCATTCCAATTTATCAGCTCTCCTTCTCCTTCATCCCAAAAGCAACTGTGAGTCTTTTATCTTCTCTTTGTGGTAAATTTCTGTGGGGTGGGGGGGTGGATGCGAGTTCAATTGCGTAGGTTAAATGGACTGATTTATGTTTACCAAAAAAAGAAGGGGGCTAGGGTTCAAGAACCTCGAGTGGTTTAATCAAGCTTTAGTGTTGAAATGGTTCTGGAGATTTCTAAACGGGAGGGACCTGCTGTGGGCTAGAGTGATCAGATCACTTTACGGGGATCTTGAGTGGGGAGAGAGGTCGGTGAGTTGCTCTGGAACAGGATGGGCTAGGAAGGGTTGGTGGCCTGGTTTGGTGGAGGTGGCTGGGGGAACGAGAGAGTCCTGGTTTTTGAACAACATTCAGCTGAAGGTCGAGAAAGAGCAGACCACAAAATTTTGGGATCATAGATGGCTGGGTTCTAAACCTCTTAAGTTCGTCTTTCCTAGGTTGTACCGTCTTAGTGCAAACAAGAATGCACTGATTAGCGAGTCGGGAAGATGGGAAAACGGGGAGTGGCAGTGGGAGTTGAGGTGGAGGCGAGAGTTGTTTGAGAGAGAAAGAGTCGGGGCAAATGAACTGCTATATATCTGCTATCTCTTTGGTTTATCTTAATGCAGAAATGGACGACGGTTGGCAGTGGAACGCAGATAAAAATGGCATATTTTCAATAAAATCAGCGTACTCGATCATTAGTGAGGTCAAGAAAGAAGCGGTAGCAGAGAACGAGTCCAAGGAGAGCCTTGCGAAGGTGTGGAGGGCTCCAGCCCCACATAAGGCGAGAACTACAACATGGAGAATCTTGAGAAATAGACTACCTACCTGTGATAACCTCCTCAGAAGAAACATCCTGCTGCAAGTGGCTGACCTGGGATGCAACGCGTGCTTTCATCAGCAGGAGTCTATTAATCACTTGCTTCTTCATTGCCAAAAGACTCGAAAGCTTTGGGATGAAATATATAAGTGGTTGGACATCTGTTTTGTGTAGCCACATGATGTGGTATCACACTTTCGTATGTTCACAGATTGGAGTAAACGGAAAGAGAGCAGGAAGTTTCTTAGGCCGTTATGGTGCTGCATTAACTGGGTTCTCTGGAGGTGCCGAAATTCTAGCCGATTTGAAGATAAAGTCTGGGAAATAAATGATGTGGTTTTGGAGATAAAAGCAAAAATGTGGAGTTGGGGTAGAGCCTTTGGAATGTCAGACGTTGGGTCTCGCTTTATGGACTGGATCTCTAGAGATTCATGCCCATTGCTTCTGTAATAACTCTCTTGTGGTACCTCTGGTACCATGTTTCTGGTTTTTAATATTATTTTTTCCCTTTTCTTATAAAAAAAAGTATAAATTTGGGCATTTATTCATGACAACTTATTAGTTACAAGTTATTATATTGGAACATTTCTTATTAATCATCCACTACTCCAAGATTTATTTAATGGACCACCTTGCGCATTCTAAATTTTAATTACTAGCTAAATTTAACTTCCAAAACTCAAATTATCTACTCCCTCTGTTTTTGTTTAAGTGTCCACAACCGTCAAAATACACATTGTAATAAAATAAGATATTTTACATTTGTAACTGTTGTGGAATTGCTTGGGAAGACAATCAACGCAGCAAGAATAGAAAAGAAAAGAATACAAATAAGATTTACATGGTTCGGATTTTTCAATCCTACATCCACAGAGAAGAAACGATCAACTTTATTTCACTATGAACACTCAAGAACTTTACAACTACATTTGAGAACTCTCAACACTAGAAGAAGTGTATAGCCTACAAATCTATCAAGATTGCTATAATTCCTCACTCTCAACTAGCTCGTACAGTAACTGAAAAAACTCTTAAGCAACAACTCAAACAATAAGCTAAGTATTTAAACAAGAGTAACAACAACTAGAATGGTTGAGCTGCAAAACTGATCTCTGAATGAAGGAACAGATCCGTTGGATATGTTTTAACCACTTTTATCAATCTTTAAATGAACTCCCTTAACTCTTACTAATTTGCTAACTGACCCCTCAGCTATAAACTAATTGTATGTAGATACTTCACTCACAATTCTCCACCTTATCTAATACAATTAGAATACACCGAGTTACCTGCATGTACCTGCATAGATTAGACAGACAACTTGCTCTCCTCAAGAGAGCTCATACCGATCAAAGAACAACACTTTTGGAACTTAACAGTTGGTAAAGATTTGGTAAGCATATCTGAAGCATTATCATCAGTTGACACTTTCTCTATCACAACTTCACATTTTTCAACTAAATCCCTAACAAAATGAAATCTGACATCTATATGTTTAGACCTCTCATGAAAAGATTGATGTTTAACAAGGTGAATGGCACTTTGATTATCACAAATAATAGAGACTACCTGTTGATTAATACCTAACTCAGATAGCATACCTCTCAACCATATACCTTCTTTCACTGCTTCTGTAACAGCCATAAATTCGGCTTCTGTAGTGGAAAGAGCTACCACAGATTGTAGTGTAGATTTCCAGCTCACTGTTGTTCCATAAAGTGTAAATACATATCCAGATTGAGACTTCCTTGTATCTATACTTCCTGCATAATCAGAATCAGTAAAGCCACCTAGAGCTTGATTTAAATCAGTAGCTCCACCTTGAAATACAATTCCTTTATTCATAGTAGCTTTAAGGTATCTTAAAACTCCTTTTAATGCAAGCCAATGTGGTTTTCCTGGATTTGCCATAAATCTACTTACAAGACTAACAGCATGAGCCAAATCAGGCTGAGTACAAAGCATAGAATACATGATGCTTCCTACCACATTTGCATAAGGAATAACACCCATGTCTTTAAGCTCTTCACTAGTAACAGGACATTGACTACTAGACAGTTTAACATGTTGAGCTATAGGGACCTGAGCAACTTTTGCTTCATTCATATTGAATTTTAACAATACTTTCTTCAAGTAATCAGTTTGAACAAGCATAAGTTTCATATTTTTCCTATCTCTCTTGATATCCATACCAAAAATTCTTCTAGCAACCCCTAGATCTTTCATATCAAATTCAGCACTCAGTGATTACTTTACTTTATCAATTTCAATACTAGAACTACTAGCAATAAGCATATCATCAACATACAAGAGTAAGTAAACAACCACAGACTTAGCAACTTCTTTCAAGTATACACACCTATCATGCAAAGTCATTTTAAAACCTATACTCATCATGAATTAATCGAACCTCTTATTTCACTGTCTTGGACTCTATTTCAGTCCATATAAGGATTTTTTCAAGAGACATACCTGACCTTCACAGCCAGCTACCTCAAAACCCTCTGGTTGATTCATGTAAATAGTTTCCTCTAACTCACCATTTAGAAAAGCTGTTTTAACATCCATCTGTTACAATTCTAAGTCTAGGTGTGCAGTTAGAGCAAGTATAAGTCTAATGGAACAGTGTTTAACAACAGGAGAAAATATTTCATTAAAATCTATACCTTCATGCTGAGAGAAACCTCTAACAACTAACCTGGCTTTATACCTGATTACCTCAATGCCTTTGTGAACCTCCACCTTCTTCTTATACAGCCATCTACAAGTTACACACTTTTTATTCTTTGGCTTATCCACTAGTTTCCAAGTTTTATTTTTCAGCAATGATTCTATTTCTTCCTCCATAGCTTTGATCCAATGTTTGCTTTCTGAACTCTGAACAGCTTCTTTATAATTTCTTGGCTCTTTATAGCTTATTTCTTCAGCTACTGTGAATGCAAAGCTCACTTGGTCTGCCTCAGAATATCTGGCTGGAGGCTTGATTACTCTTCTAACTCTATCTCGAGCTAAATGGTACTCACTGAGGTCATCAGATTCTGCCACATGTTGATCACCATCTTCCTGCTTTACATCTGCTTCTGGTGCTCTTGGTATCTCAGTATCAGTAGTTGTACTGGTCTCATTTCTTTCCATGTTTACTTCAACTTCTGTACTCTTACTGCTGGTGGTGGATGGAGCTTTTAATGGCATGACATTCTCCTTGAACACCACATCTCTGCTGACTATAGTTTTCCCTTTACTAGACTCTATACACCAGAGTCTATATCCTTTTACATCTGTTGGATAACCCAACATGACACATCTTAAGGCCCAGGGCTCCAGCTTATCTTGCCTAATATGCACATAGGCTAAGCATCCAAACTTTCTTATATGTGAATAGTCAGCAACCCTGCCACTCCACCTTTCCTCAGGAGTTTTGAACTCTATAACTGCAGATGGACATCTGTTGATAAGCTAAAAAGCAGTAGTCACTGCTTCTCCCCAGAATTTAGGTGGCATCCCTGAACTGTTTAGCATACATCTGACTCTCTCCAGAAGTGTTCTGTTCATTCTCTCTACTACCCCATTCTGTTGGGGATTACCAGGTACAGACTTGTGTCTTTTTATGCCTCTTTCTTTACAGAACTCTTGGAACTTCTGAGAGGTAAACTCTAAGCCATTATCAGTCCTTAGACATTTCAGTTTACACCCCTTTTTATTTTCAACAGCACTACACCACTCAACAAACTTGTTAAATGCATCATATTTTTGTTTTAGAATATAAACCCAGACTTTCCTAGAGAAATCATCTATTAAAGACATGAAATAGGAACCTCCACCTATTGTGGTGGTCTTAGATGCCCCCCACAAATCACAGTGTACATATTGAAGTGGCATAGTAGATACATGTTTACCTACAGGATATGAAAGTTTCTTACTCTTACTTAGTGCACATGCTTCACAGTTACTTAACATAGCATCATTAGAAACACTTAATATGCCCTGTTTTCTGAGTTCAACTAATCATTTTTCACTAACATGGCCTAATCTATCATGCCAAAGTTCAATATCAGAGGTAGAAGCAATTTCAGATTCACCAATAACAGTATCAGCTAATAGATGATATAAAGTCTGTCTCCTAATGCCTTTCATAACAATTTTCTCTCATTTTAAAACATGTAAATACTCTTCACATGATTTAAACTCATAACCTTTCAACTGTAATGAACCTAGAGAGATTAAGTTTCTTTTTAGACTAGGAATATCTCACTTCAGTTAGAAGCCTTACAGAATTGTCATGGAGCTTTAACTTGATTGATCCAATGCCTTTTACTGAGCATACTTGATCATTTCCCAAGACTACTGATCCCATCTCTTTCATCTGTAATTCAGAAAACCAAGATTGGTTAGGGCACATATGAAAAGAACAACTTGAGTCTAAAATCCACTCGTTTTCAGTTTTAGAGGATATTATGTTTAAAGCTTCAGCTTCTTGAAATTATTCAGCAATGTCTGCTGCATCTGAGGAGCCTTTTTGAGCTTGTTTCCTTTTCCAGCTGTAGCAATCTTTCTTGATATGCCCTGGCTTCTTGCAGTAGTGACATTTCCTGTTTTCCTTATCATCATCCTCCTTCTTGCCAGATCCAGCCTTCTTATCTTTGAATGGCTTCTTGAATTTTCCTTTGTTGAATTTAGCTTTGACATTGAGGCTTTCACTTGCGGTTTCTTGCCTGCCATTAGATGCCTTTTGCAGCTCCCTAGATTTCAAAGCATTCATGACTTCTTCAAGAGAAATAGCAGTCTCCCTACCATACAACATGGCATCCCTCATGTTGTCATAGGATTTGGGCAGGGCACTAAGGAGCTGGATTGCTTTGTCTTCATCTTCTAGCTTTACATCAATATCGGTCAAATCATCAACGACTTTATTGAATTCATCCAGTTGATCAGATAGATTCTTCTTCTCTGAAACTCTAAAAGAGTACAGCCTCTTCTTCAAGAAGAGCCGATTAGCCAGAGACTTAGTCATGTAGAGGCTCTCCAGTTTAGCTCATACTGCAGTTGTAGTGTCTTCTTTTGACACCTCTCTCAGCACTTTATCTCCCAAATGCAGGATGATAGTGCTATGAGCCTTCTTTTGCATTTCAGCGAACTTCACCTTCCCATCTCCTTCTTTAGGTGCCTTCTCTTGGGTCAAAACATCATCTAGGCCCTGTTGAATGAGAACGGCCCTCATCTTCATTCTCCACAGGGAGAAATCATTCTTCCAGTCTTGAGATTCAGCACGATGTAGCAGTGAAGAGATTGACGATTCCTCCACCGATCAAGAACTCCTCCGATTCAGATTTCCTCCGATTCAAATCTCAAACAGTTGGTGTGCGTCGATCTTCCTATTCCCACAGACGGCGCCACTTGTTGTGTAATTGCTTGGGAAGACAATCAACGCAGCAAGAACAGAAAAGAAAAGAATACAAACAAGATTTACGTGGTTCGGATTTTTCAATCCTACATCCACGGAGAAGAAACGATCAACTCTATTTCACTATGAACACTCAAGAACTTTACAATTACATTTGAGAACTCTCAACACTAGAAGAAGTGTATAGCCTACAAATCTATCAAGATTGCTATAATTCCTCACTCTCAACTAGCTCGTACAGTAACTGAAAAAACTCTTAAGCAACAACTCAAACAATAAGCTAAGTATTTAAACAAGAGTAACAGCAACTGGAATGGTTGAGCTGCAAAACTGATCTCTGAATGAAGGAACAGATCCGTTGGATCTGTTTTAACCACTTTTATCAATCTTTAAATGAACTCCCTTAACTCTTACTACTAATTTGCTAACTGACCCCTCAGCTATAAACTAATTGTATGTAGATATTTTACATTTGTAACCTTAGTAATTGTCATAATAAATGCATATATACAACTAATTATTACATTCACACAAGTATTAAATAAGGATAAAATAAGAAAAATGTCATAAATATACTCTCAAACTTTGAAATGAGACACTTATTAAGAAACAAAAAAATGAGCTAAATGGGGGAGTATGTGCCACGGCCTTTCGAAAAAACACACTTTCTTAGAAAAATCTGAATTATCTTGTTTTAATTGGTGAAAATATCATCTCGAAATCAGTAACCATGTGAACTTGATCAATCGAACAGCATTGATCCATTTAATTTCGCCAACTAAATAGTTTCAATAAATAAACAATTTCTTTAATTCAATTTTGTAACAATTTTTAATTTCTTTTCTACAAATATTTAATAAGAAAATAATATTATTGCATCAGTCGAACACCCTCTAACTGAAAAAAGATGTTTATGAGCTATGTTTCTTGTTGTTCCTCTCAGCCCCAGATACCCAAAAAGATTTCGTGAGGAACAAATTAATTTGGAATTGAATGAGGTAGAGTCCTAGATCTGTGGGATAGAGTTACCATTAAGTTTTAAATTATTTAGGAAAGTGTATCACGTGGATGGGAATCGAACATACTACTTGAGTTCATTCGTAGGATTAGTGGCCGTCTATTTTGAAAGGAGCATATTAATATTATCCTCAATTATTGAAATCACAACTTTAATTTGGATAATCTTTTTTTATTTGTTGAAGCAGTGTGTGTAAGGTACAATTTACCTTAACGGGACACAAAAAGCATAATCCACAACTCAATAATTTGTACATTCGACAATTTCATTCAACTACTCCTTCTGTCTTTGACTACTCTTTCTACGATAATTACCTTTGTATTTTTTCTTAGGCAACCATTACGAGGAAACTGCACTGTGTAAAAAATTGTATGCTACTTTCATATATAAATTGTAACTCTCTTCATTCCTATAAATTATGGTGCAACCAAAATGACATAAATTTTAAGAAAAAAGTATGATAGTTGTATTTTAAGTAGAGATTAGGGTTTAAATCTTTTTGTAGACATTGAATGTATATAAGGTTTTTTATTTGTGTAAATTTATAGGATTATTTTCAAATAAAGAAAAATTATAATTTTGAGAGACGGAAGTAGTAGTTAATAATCAATTGAGTTCTTACGTGCCATCATTTGATGTTATAATTCATGAATTAATTATCTATGAACTATCAAACTTTGGAAAGATAAGTAAACCTAAACATAAATTCGTGTTAAACATGATTTTTCAAAATAAATTCGTGTTAAACCTTCATGTATAATCGCAAATCATAATGTTTTAACAAGTTTATTTATATTTACACGATATATGTCATCAATTTAAACAAAATTTTATTATTGCATATTTCATTCAAAAAGAATTTAGATAATATAGTCACATATATATAGAGAAAGAGAAATATTATGCTACATATCTTACATGAGCTCCATGTGAGCACCGCTCACATTTAACATTCGTTAGCGTTAATTTTTTTGTTTTAGACATTTACTTTTGTTCTAATACTTCATAAATTGTTATTGAGATCATTAATTTTATAAATTACATAAAAATCAAAGTCCAATATATATATATGTGTGTGTGTGCGCGCGCGCATCAGTATAACTAACATAATAAAAATATTTAAGATATAAAAAATTAACTAAATACTTAATTGGGACAATAGAAAATTTACACAAAAAAGGAGAATATTCGTATGGTCTGCAGTAGATCAATTAAAAAACAAAAATATTAAAAATGCAATAGACCGGAATTATAACACACATTCAGGAAAAAAAATATGTATATAATAATAAAGGATGCTGTGCTCCTAACACGATTTATTGATTTGGAAATGATGAAATCCGGTGAAATTGAAAAATGTGATTAAAAATTTATGGTTTTTACTTATAAATTATTTTCAGAAGTGAAAAAAAAAATTGATTTAGACAGAAAAGTACAAATTTTTAATTTGACAAATATTCCCTATATTATATATATATAATATATAAACTTTCAACAAATTCTAGTTTTTCTCATGATCTTTAAAATTTGAAAAAAAAATGCATCACCTTTCGATTTTTTCTGATTTTTTCCACGGGTATGAAATACTCTCAAATAAAAGCTGATTTTAGGATTTTTGATTTAGATTTTTTAATACATAAGAGTGATAATAAAGGTGGTATAATAAATTCGATGTATGTGTGAATTAAAAATCCCTGACGATTAAGTATCAAAAAATTCAAGTTCCTAAAATCAGCTTTCTATTTTAGGGTATTTTATACATGTGGGAAAAAAAATCGAAAGGTAGTGTATTTTTTTTCAAATTTTAAAGATCATGGAAAAAATTAGAATTTATTGAAAGTTCGTGTATTTTACGAAAAATATCTTTGTTTATATATATTCAAATTATAATCAAATTTAGTTAGATGGATCATAAATTCAAATTATAATCAAATTTTAAATTTGAGTGCGAGAGCGAGTTTGGGTCATAAATTTCAACTATAATCAAATTTAAATGTGAATGTGGGAATGAGTTTGAGCCGACTTGACCTGCACATACTATAGGAGCTTTTATCTTTATTTTTTTTTCCTTTCTTTCTTATTTTTTCCATATTTTTCTCTAATGACTCGAATTTATATGCTATTCATAAGAAAAGAAACGTTTTAGCAATTGAGCTGTGCATCATTCTCATTTTTTATCTTTTAACTTTTACTTATCATCAAATAGCTTCTTATTGCCTGCTACCTATATTGAAAAAACAGTTAAAGAACTTAAAGCAATCTCCCTCGCCTGTTTGATCACTTTCGTCCCCACTTCTCAATTCTCATCCATTTAATCGTAGTATTTGGATAAAGATTATGTTATCTGCTGAGTTTTTTTTTTGTTTCTTTTATTATTATTATTATTTGGTGAAGTTAATATGGTGTACTATAATGACACCGAATTTTCGGGACAGTGAAAATATGTACGCATCAATTGCAAGTGGAATTAATGTCATTTAATATTGGAAAAGCCTTATCCAGTTATCCGGAATTGCCGAATTGGGATTCGTTCATCCACAGAGTATCGGGTGGAATATGTTTCCTATCAATTTAATTTTAATTAATTTGTTTAAAAAACTAATACTCCCTCCGTCCCCAAAATAAGTTCCTCTTTGGGGACGGCACGAGTTTTAAGGAAAATGGTAAAGTGTATTGATAGTGGAAAAAAAATATGTTATAATTAGTATTGAGAGTGGTGAAAATGTGAAAAAATGTTATAATTAGTATTGGGAGTGGTGAAAAAGTGAAAAGTAAGAATAAATAAAGTATTATTAGTGGTGGGGTGGTTGTCCAAAAATAGAAAGAATGAAAGAGGAACTTATTTGGGGGACGTCCCAAAATGGAAAAAGAGAAACTTATTTCAGGGACGGAGGGAGTACTAGTTTACTTTGGATAAGATGATCGCACATAAGCTAAACTATTCATATTCAACTCAAGAGATTATTATTATTATTATTATTATTATTTGAACCCTTATTCAAAAGAAAAGCACGTAAACTCCGCATAGTAAATAAGAGCATCCGCATTGGGGGTTCCTTGATAGCCTACTTGATAGCCTACTTGATAGTGGTTGTGTTATTCAGTAGGTAGTGCTGCATTGGGGTTCCTTGATAGCCTACTTGATTTTTTTAGTTTTTAAAGAGGAGAGATAAATTTTTAAAGAGGAGAAGAGAATTAAAAAAAAATAACAAATAAAAGAAATTATCGAGCATACTCGATAACTCGAGTAGCACTCGAGTAGCACTCACTTGCAACGCCTACTCGAGTGGCTACTCGAGTTCGAGTAAGGCATCGAGGATGTCCGTTGCCAATGCTCTAAGAGCATTCGCAACGCTCTACTCGATGACTTACTCGAGTAGAGCATTGCACTCATGTAGGGGTGTTGCCGGGGGGTTTACTCGGACCATACTCGAGTGCTCGTGTAGCACTCGAGCAGCGCGTGCACGGCACGCGCTCAAATAAAAAAAGATTATAAATTTTAAATTTTAAAAATGGCAACGGCTATTTGGGCTTTTTTTTTATCCAACGGCTATTTTAGCCGTTTGCCATATTTTTATTTTTTTATTATTTTTTTTCTCTCTCTTTTCTCTCTATAAATACTACTTCTCCCTCCCTCATTCATAACAACCCACTCCTTCTACCTCCTTCTTCCTCCTTCAATTTTTCTTAAAAAATCTCATCTTTGTTCTTCCAAAAATGACGGAACCCCAGCATGATTCTTCGCCTGATTCCGACGATGTAGCTGAAAAGTTCGTGGAGTGGGTAGAGTTGCATAAACAAGTGCTTGCTCCATACTGCTCCCAATCGGCGCCAGAGCCGGCGCGTGTCAAACGTCCCCGATCATACGTCCACTGTGATCGTGAAGAGGCCCATGTACGTCTTATGCAAGACTACTTCAACGACAATCCGACGTGCGATCCTACTTTTTTTGGGCGTCGTTTTCGAATGCAGAAGGAGATGTTCTTGCACATCGTCGATGATGTTCAAGGTAAAGATACTTTCTTACATATGAGCACTGATGCAACCGGTTGAAACTCGCTCTCTCCTTTGCAGAAATGCACATCGGTTATCCGCCAATTAGCCACCGAGGTTAGTGCGGATATTTTTGACGAGTATCTCAAAGTCGCCGACTCTACCGGGCATGTATGCCTCAAGAAGTTCTGCAAGGCGGTCATCCGGACTTTCGGAGCCTATTACCTGCGCCGTCCAACGCCCACGGACGTCCAACGCCTCCTTCATATGCACGAGGCGCAACACGGTTTTCCCGGGATGCTCGGGAGCTCAGACTGTATGCATTGGGCGTGGAAGAACTGCCTAAAGGCGTGGCACGACGCCTACACATGCGGTGATCAGGGAGAGCCCACCTTGATATTGGAGGCCGTTGCATCCCACGATTTGTGGATTTGGCACGCCTTCTTAAGCGTCGCTGGTTCGAACAACGACATCAATGTGCTGAATCAGTCGCCTCTCTTCTCCGACGTGTTAGGAGGAACGGTGGCACCGGTGGTCTTTCATGCCAACCAGCGCGAATACCGGATGGGCTACTACTTGTGTGACGGCATATATCCGGAGTGGCGTTGCTTCGTCAAGAGTCCACCAATGGCGACCAATCCGAAGGAGGCGAGGTTCAAGAAGATGCAATAATCGGCACGGAAGGATGTCGAACGCGCCTTCGGAGTCCTTCAGGTTCGGTGGGGAATCATTCGAAGTCCGGCGCGCAATTGGTACGTACAACACCTCAAGGACATCTTGTTGTGTTGCATCATTCTCCACAACATGATTGTGGAGCACGAAGGTGAAGCGGCTCTCAATTGGAGAGATGGCGATGGGGCGTCTAGCAGTACTTCGACAGAGAGTGCTCAACAAACACCGGTGTCCTTCGAGGAATACGTACGAAGAGATTCAATTCTTCGAGATAGACATCTACATGCTCAGCTCCGAAATGATTTGGTGGAGCACCTTTGGGCACATTTCGGACCTCTAGGGCCAGAGTAGTTAATTTATTAAAGTTTTTATTTTATTATGTAATATTTAGGATTTTATAATTAATGCAATTTAAATTTGAAATAAATTGTGTTATTAAATTTGAGCAATTAAATTTAAATGAAAAGCATAAAAATCAAAACTAAAAAAATCAAGTAGACTATCAAGTAACCCCAATGCAGCACTACATACTCAATGTGGTCCCCCACTATCAAGTAGGCTATCAAGTAAGTCCATTGCGGATGCTCTAAAACAAGGGACCAGATGAGATATACTCAAGAAGTTAATACTCTTCTTTGAAGAAAAAGACATGAAATTGAAAAATGATCCATGGATTTTAATGAAAAGATATATGGACAATGCTTCATATGCAGTAAGGGCTTATAAACCTAAATTATATTATGAAAATATACTCATTAATAATGGGTGTGAAATATCTCATTTTTCAAGTGGCCAACAAGAAGTTTATAACTTCAGTAAAATTATTATAAAGAAAGTTATATATTCGGAAGAATGGAGAATTTCTCCACAAAAGATTAAGGACTTTGTTAATCCTTCCAATAATAGTCTTGTTAAATATAATTTTTGGGACTATATTTTTGGAAGAATGGAGAATTTCTCCACAAAGGATTAAGGACTTTGTTTATCTTTCCAATAATAGTACTGTTATATATAATTTTGGGGAATATATTGATGTGTTTGATAAAGTTAAGATAACCGAATCAATTTATAAAAGGTATAAATTCTATTTATTATAACTCATTTTATCATTATATTAATTTAAAATCAAATTATATTATATGTCATCTGTCTACGAAAAATGGGACACAATTATTATTTTCAGCGTCCATAAAAAATGGGGCACTTTCCCATTAAGCCCTCATATTCAATCACAACCGCTCATTTCATACAATAATGAGACTCTTTCTCCACTACATAAAAACACCACCCATTCTATTAAAATTTATACCAAAAAAAATGTTCCCCATTTTTTCGTGAACGAAGGGAGTATTTATTTTTCTATTCATTAATTTCGATTTATAGACGAACAAAAAAGGTGCACACCGCCGGCCAACTGACCACCACGCTGACGAAGCCGTCGTTTGAGCTTCGCACAAATAAATTTATCCTGTGCCCACAACTAGGTTAGCTAGCGGTAAGTCCAGAGTCGAATCCACAGGGAACTGAGCAGTAATCTTTTCTGCAAGGGTGTCACTAAAAATGGTTTGTTTCTTGAAGGTTTTGACCACAACTTGCTTATGGGCAGAACAGGGTTTCGAACTAAACTGAAATAACAAAAGTAACTTGATCAAATAATAAAACAATTCTGACTTGGGTTTGACTCACTAAACATGAACTAGACACTCGATCATTGGTTCAAAAATGTTTTACTACACTCTCATACCAGTTGGTTATAGGCAAAATACAGCTACGCCCCCAATTGTCACGCGTC
Source organism: Salvia miltiorrhiza (assembly GCF_028751815.1). NCBI lineage: Eukaryota > Viridiplantae > Streptophyta > Magnoliopsida > Lamiales > Lamiaceae > Salvia > Salvia miltiorrhiza. The sequence continues at coordinate 39,994,757 of NC_080387.1, forward strand.
ACGCACGTAACAGCCCTCTGCCCAATATATCCTTTCAGTGTATAATCCCTTAGAAGTTATCGGCTAATGTGAATTAACGACCCCAGGCAACATCCACTCTCTACGTTGCCCTTTCGCTAAGAGTGCTTTGCCCAAGATGTATTTGGATTGAGATAAACCCAACTTGACTCTTACATGGATTATTTCACCACAGTCACGGCTCCAACACTCGTTGTACTCTTTGGAGGTCGATGGCGTGTCGCATTTACCCAAAGTTTACTTGTGGCCAAAACTCCCTAGTTAACTAATGATCAATTAATTAATCAAGTTGTTTAAAACCATATTTGAATCAAACCTAGTGTATCAGGAATATGCTCATGCAGTTATTATGCCTAAATTAGACCTCTCGAGTTAAGTGTTCATGCTTAGATCATCTTGCCCAAATAAGAATATAAACTTAGCTAGACATAAAATAAATAACAAAGGTAAAAGACATAATAGAAAGCATAAAGTAAAAACTGAAATAGAAACTTACTTAAGGCAAAGGGTACTTACGGCCAAAAGTGCCGCATAAAACATGAACATAAAATTAAACAGCTATGCCCATAAGGAGCGAGTGCTCCTAACAAACTCTGGAAATTAAGTAAAACTACAGTGGTCTCTCAAAATTCGTCCCCTCAATGGTTCACAACTATGTGGTATTTATAGGTATGAGTTAGGGCTACGCAGGGCTTGGCCCAAAAGGAGTGGGCTGAAATTAGGGCTTCTTCTGCCAGAGATTGCATCCAGATCTGCAGGCTGATTTGATCTTATCCAAACCTTAAGGGATAAGGTTTTTGGATTTCTTTCCTTATCAACATCCGCTGATCAGATTGCATTGCCTTTGCCCTCAACACGAATTTATGTACTTCATCTCCTGCACTCTTCTTCTCTGCCCCGTATGTACCTTCTGCCCTCGATCATCTTCTGATGCAACTGGATCTCATGCGGTGCTTATAGGCAAAGCGCTATGTTGACTTGAGTAACTCCAAACTTCATTTAAGCTTTTGTAACCTGCTGCTTCAAGCTCCAATTGGTTTTGTATCTGTGCTCATACTTCTTTCCCGAACCGAAGTCGCATTATGCCCAAGACCTTCTTCCGATGCAACTGGATCCCGCGCAGTACTTATGGGCAAATGGTCGGTTTGCCCAACTTCCTGCTTCTCGAACTTTTGGTCTTCAAAACAAGCTTTTGAATATCCCAAACTCCTCTCCTTCAAACCCATGCCTCTTTCGCGGAATGCCAGCATTATGCCTTAAAAGCACCTTCTGCTCAAAGAACATACCTGCCCTGGAACTACGCCCTTCCAGGCGACTGACTCTAACAAAACAAAGGAAAAAGACTCGATCTAGACCTAAAACAGAGCACAAACATGGGCTCATCTTTCTGCCACCACATCACTAAGGCTCTTCCGCCAAATGTCGCAAAATCACCACCGCAACAACAACAAATCCACTATCATACATGCTCGAATTGAATGCACACCTACCGTCGATCGACTAACCACCGACCCACCGCGGACCTCGAACCACTACCGAATGTCACACTTCGTAATATCACCACTAGGGATGGCAATCGGGTACGACGGGTACAGATAGTGACTATCCATACCCATACCCACGAACTAAATGGATAGTGGTTGCTACCCACGAAACTATCCATGGATATCAAATGGTATCCAAACCCGCTACCCGCGGATACCCGCTACCCATCGGGTATCCGCGAAACCCGCTATCCGACGGGTATCCGTCACCCACTATCCGACGGGTATCCGTCACCCACTATCCGACGGATACCCGCTATCTGCCGGATACCCACTATCCGCTGGATACCCACGAAATAGAATTTAAATATAAATTTATAACAAATTTAATAGAAAAAAAAAATCAACACAAATAGCATAGTTCAAATCCACAAAGAACAATGTTTAAATTCAAATTTACGAAGAACAATGTTCAAATTCATCAACTAAAATATAAAATCCAACAAAGAACAATGTCTATAATTGCTCGACAGTAGAAATAGAACCCTCTTCATTGAATTCTTCTTCTTCATCTTCAAGACAAGTCCAAAAGCTTCCATTCTTTCATTTAGCTCAGTATTAGACTTTGTGCCCTATTGTTTGGGCCTATTTTAAAATATAAAATACTAGCCCATAATCTCAAAATATGTATTTAAAGCCCATATTTTATAGAATTTTTTGTGGATATTTGACGGGTAATTGACGGATAATTGGCGGGTATTTTTCGCGGGTAAACGGGTTTCGCGGGTATGGATAGTAAGTATCCAAACCCATACCCACGAACTAAATGGATAGTGAATTGTACCCACGAAACTATCCGTGGATATCAAATGGTATCCAAACCCACCCTAATGGGTTCGGGTTTTCGCGGATATCCACTACCCGCGGGTAGATTGCCATCCCTAATCACCACCGCAAGCATTACATCACTGCGACGCTTCTGCCACCTTTAAACATCCCAGCATCATCAATTCAACAACAACAAATCCACCACATACATCCTCGAATTAAATGCTCGACGCTCAATTAAGCAGTCGAGCATTGATTAAATGAATGAATGTTCGACAGCTTAAACCAATGCTCAAGCATTGATTCAAAATAAACTAATGATCAAATGCCAATGCCCGACTGCTTAAACAATTGCTTGATTACAAATGCTAGCACTTGATCGATCATTAGTTCTAAATAGCTAATGCTCGACAATGATCCAACTTGAGCATTCGAGCATTTTTCCACCATCACCATCCATTGGCTCACATTTTCATAACCACCACCGCTCGCTCTCATCGTTGTTGCAACAACCCAACTCGAACTTCTAAGGCTTGAACTTAAATGCAAGAATCGTGCATTCAATCATTCAAGAGAATTCTTGAATGCACGAATCAGAAATTTATGTTCGAGTATTCAACTGATGAAGAGCACATTGCAGATCCACCACCACCACCTTACGTTGTCGGCCATTCCAAATCTAGATCAAAAAAAGAGAGGGAGAAAAATACATGCATTGATCACCACGTAAGTAGCCGACAAACGAAGAGGCAATGCAACGAGATAGCATGGTGTTGCCAATCTAGGGCGCAACGATGAAGAGCTGCAGTTCAAAGGTCGACGGTGGCGAGGTAGTGTGATGGATAAGGTAGAGAGAGAGTTGTACATTCTGGGGTGTGGGGTGGAGTGGTATTAAGGTATAGTTTTGATTTTTTTTTCATTAAGAGTAAAACTATCAAAGTGGGTATAAATCACCATTAACCCATAAAACAAAGTATTTCTATATATCAAAATGGGCAAAACTAGTATCTATCTATTTTGATAGTCAATTTAAAAAATATCCATCTTTTACAAAAGGGAAAATTGCATGTAAATACACAAACTTTGTCAAAAATTCATATTTGACGCGAAGTTAGAATTTTACAATTTAATACACCAATTTAATAAGTTATCCAATTTTAACACAATTTTAATTTACGGTGACCGAAAAATCTGACGTGTCGATTACGTGTCAACTACTTATCCAGCGTGGCATTGAACAAGAAAAATGGTGTCGTCTCAGCCCACTGTTTAAGCCAATTTATCTCTTTTTTCTCTCTCCATCTCAAATCATGTTCTCTCCCTCTCAATATCCTCAAAGAGCGGAGAAACCCCACTTATCTGACCTCCTCATCCCCCGTCGCAGCCGGCGGAGCGAGAGACTGAGGGCGGCGGCACGGTGGCTTGAAATTGGGGATCTTGCTCTGTGTGTTATTATGTGCGAGTTCAGGGATATAGAGGGGAAGGGACAGAGATGTCGGTGGTGGCCGAGGGAGGCGATGCCACTGGGAATCGATGGTGGACTGCGAATCGATAGCGAGGTTTTCTGGTCGCAAGGATCCCGACCACTGATTTTCGAGGTATGGAGCTCAAATCTATTGTGGATGGCACGCGGAGGAGGTCCGATTGATTGTGGCAAAATGGATTCAGAGATTTTCACCGATTTTTTTACGGAGATGGTAATAGATTGAGGAGAGAGAGAGAGGTGATCGAGAACTTCAAATTACCCAGATTTTTCCATATTGGTGGAAGAATCTCGTCGATTTGGAGAGCATGGCCGGTGGTGGAGAGAATGGCTCCTTTTTTTTTCGATGAACAGCAGTTGGAGAAGAAAAAACTCACCGGCGAACGGAGTGGCGCTTGCCGGCGAGACACGTAGGCGCCATGTCAGATTTTAATTTGGGGGGAATGAAAAATGTGTCATTATTGAACAACTTCTTAAATTGGTGTATTAAAATGTAAAATCCTAACTTCGCGTCAAATATGGATTTTCGACAAAGTTTGTGTATTTTGGTGCAATTTTCCCTTTACAAAATATATAAATTGTATCCATTTAGGAGTTTTTTACCTTTATGTCGAGCATTAATGCATTTTGCATTGATGCTCGACTATTGATTCTCAACTGCTCGACTCACAATGGTCGAGTATGTCGAGTATTGATGTATTTCCTAAGAATGCTCGAAGTGGTTGAACATGTCGAGCATTGACACATTTACCACTAATACTCGACTCGCAATGGTTGAGCATGTCAAACATTAATTTATTTACCACAAATTCACTAATGCTCGACATACTCGACTCACAATGGTCGAGCATAGTTTGTGATTTAAGTTAGGACAAATTTGTATTTTCAATCTCAAAATATGTAATTTCTATAGTTTTCATATAATGGGTATTTTTTATTTTTCTTTGTTCTGACTTTTTGAAAATTGATAAAAGATACCATGAACCTATACAAAAACTAATACTATATTATTATGATTTAAAGGTTGATTCCGACTATGCGTGATAAATAAAACTAACACGATACATCTATGGTGTTGGATTTTGGTGAAAACCAACTATTTTCTATTAATTATGAAAAAAAATATATCATTATATGTATAAAATATTATCATTGAAAAAAAAATCCATCCATTCCAATGATAACGTCCTAAAACAATGGAGCATGCAAATTAAGAAAATGTAGATAAAGTAAATGAGGAGAGAAAAATGAGAAATATAGAGAATAGTGAAAAAGTAAGATAGATATAAAGTAAATAGAAGAGTTTATAAGAAAAGGGCATTTTTGCCTATTAACACAATAGAAGAGATAGAGAGAGTCGATAAAGTAATTATTTCCTTTTTGGGGTTGGGATATTATAAATTTTACGCCCACAAAAAATTGGGACTTTATTATTGGGACAAATGTAGTACTCCCTCCGTCCCGTTATTAACGGCACGTTTCTTTTCGGCACGGGTATTAAGGAGAGTGTTATTAAGAGAAAAGTTGTAGGGACCACATGTTTAATGTTATTGTTAATTAATGTTAAATATAGTTAATAAAATAAATCTCTTCTTCATCAACACCAGCGAGGCCGCCGGCGGCGGCTGCGGCGCCGCCTTCCCTTTGCCTCGTCTGTCCTTCTCATCTCCGTCCAACAAATGTGTTTCCCCCAAATTCAAGAAATCCAAGAAATTCTGCAACTAAAGCCACTAGTTTCAGATCTCAACTCAAGCTTGTAGGCCCTGTACTATAGGATCTGGCCAAGGCAGAGAAGCCACCACCGACCCTCCCCTTTACAGAACTCCGGCGACAACAGAGGGAAGGCGGTGGAAGAGAGGGAAGGAAGAAAGGCGAGAAATGGGTTGTCAAACACAAAATCCAAAAATATGCACGAAAAATTACACCCAAAGATGGGTTTTCAAACACTAAAATTACAAACCCATCTCCAATCACCAAAAAGTAAGGCTCGAAGCATTTTAATAAATTCTCACAAAATTACAAACCCAGATTTTGACTGATTGAATATCAAAACTTACAAGCCCAGATTTCCGCCATTTCCGCTGGGGTAGAGAGTGTGGTTGAGCACATCAAAGCTTGGGTGAGCATTGAGCCCTAATTTTTGGAGGCGGAACCACCAACAGGAAGGAAGGACTCAAATCGCGGAGAAGGCGGCCTTCATAGAACTCCGGCGAATAAAATGGGGGAGCGCGGAGGCGGCACACCAGTGGAAGAGAGAGGGAGCAGAGGCGGCGGTGACTGTTGGCTCTGCATGCGCCGCCGCAACTCGCAGCGGCCGTCGCCTCCGCTAGAGAAAAAGAGATCGAGAGTGAGCGCAGAGGGAGGGCAGTGGAGGAGGGTGGGTGGACGCGGAGGCGCCGCGCCGTCGCCGTGGAGGAGGAGAGACGGCGGGGTGTAGCAACTGTGTGTGTGTGTGTGAGAGAGAGAGAGAGAGAGAGAGAGATAGAGATAGAGAGAGAGTGGGGGAGAGAGAGACGGAGGGAGGAAGTAGTTATTAAAATTAGGCTTTTAATTAGGGTTTTAATTAACATTAATCACTCCCTTATTTTTTCCAAAATAGGAAACGTGCCATCAATAGCGGGACAACCCAAAAAAGAAAACGTGCCATTATTAACGGGACGGAGGGAGTATTATTGAATGTGTTAAAAATAATTATTTCACTAAATAATTATTATTCAAGTTGAAAAAATAATGATCATTCATCAATCAAAATTTATAGACTAGATTATTTTTAATTAACACAAATAAATATAATTCATATGATTCTTTCCCTATATGTATATACATGGAGATGATCAAACAAAGAATTTTGTATGTGTTGAAAAAATTTCTATGTTTTGATTATATATCAGAATCTTTTGATGATGATGAACACTTGATGTAATAAATTGCAATTCACTTGTAAAGTAGCTTACTTTTTATTTTACAGGTATCAACTAAAGGGGATTCAATCAGCCAAGGTTCGTAAACCACTCAGAGTTGAAGTAAAGTTTCAACTTACAATCAGTATTCACTAATAGTGCATGAAGACAAATCTACTGATCAAAAGCATGCTAATAGAGAAGATCGAGAAAGACTACCTAGAAGCTAAAGAATACCAATGAAGAAATATCAATGAAGAAAACTTAGTCGATGATGTGACAGCCAAGATCGATCAGCCTAAGAAGTCAATTGAGAAGTGACGCCAGCCATCCAAAATCCTAGATGAATTTTTGTGGGCTCTGATACAAAATCTACAAATGATTGAAATTATTAAAAGCGGTATTTTATAAAAGATAAAACAAAGGAAGAACAAACCCATGAAGGCACAGAGACGCCAACTATGGGACGAGTGTACTTGACAAGAGCAGAACAAAAAAGCAAACGAGCGGAAGGAAACACTTCAGGAACTCCGGCCTCACCATCGTTCCCAAGTAAATCCGGCTCAAACAAACAAAAGACAAAGACCAAAGAACCCAAGTAGCCATGAAGCAGGCCAAGACGGGCACGGAACAACAACAATCACAAGCACCCCTAACGGGACTTAGATGCGACGAAGATGACTATGGCTCGCGATGTCTCGGATGACAGCGTCCTCAATGACCTCAATCCCATTGCTCCAAAAACCCTCTTGTCTCGCAGGGTTTGCCATAATGTCCGCCACAACGTTCCCCTCCCGATAAATATGCGAAACCCGAAAAGTGATCTCATGTAAGCGAGCTAACGTCTCCTTCCAATAACTGATGAAACGCCAAGGAACCTCCATCGATCGCTGCTGTAGGAGACGAACAACATATGAGGAGTCCGCCTCGAGCCAGAGCTTGCGCCATCCTCGGTTATAAGCTATCGCAATGGCAGTGATCGCCGCAAGTAGCTCAGCTTCAAAAGCGAAGCCCGATCCTCCCTTTGTGTGGAAACACCCCTGAACAGTTGCAGCGTGGTCTCTGAACACTCCACCACCAGCAATTAAACCCGGTGAGCCGGACGCAGAGCCGTCCGTATTTACTTTGATCCAACCAATATCCGGCGGCCACCAATGCCTACAAATGATTGAAATGTTGCGGGATATGTACAATGTTGAAAAACTATATCTTATATGTTTTTGAAACATCTTATCATTTATTGAAACTTATAAGATCTTTGAAAAAGATTGTCTAAGCACCCTTCTAGAATGTGCTAATAATTTAGCAAATGATTATTTTCTTTGCTATATGTTATTCTATATACTCCCTCCGTCCAATAATAAAGTGGAGTATCACTTTCACCATTTTTGTTGGTTCCATAAGAAAGTATCACTTCTATTTTGGGACATGATCCCACATATTATCTACCATATATTATTAGTTTTTTTTTTTAAAGTAGTGGATCACTTTCTGCATTCAACATATTTCTATTAAATATTTTTAAAAATCTGTATCATTCCCAAATAATATTCTTTTAAGGAATGAAGGAGTATTTATTTAAAGAAAAGAGTAAGTATAAGCATACACATTGAATGTAGGACGCATGAATCAATATTTGATTAAATGTTCATTTAGTATAAAGTAGAGGAATGAAAAAAGAGTAGAATCAAATAAATGAGAGGAATTGTAATAATATCTGTTATTTTTATTGAGTGTTTGATTCAACAATAGAAAGAAATCATTAGTAAGATATTTTATTTATTTTGTTTATTTTCTATTTTGAGGGATAACAAATTAGATAACTGTATTATCCTTAAATAAGGATATTAATTAACTCATTACTAAAATTAAATATAATAAATAATATATTTAATTAATTGAATCTCTTTCGAAGGTGGAGGAAACTAACCAAACATGAGTTAAATGGATAACAAACTACCGATGAATTTGCAATAATTTTAAATTGAACGAGTAAACTGTTAAAGTTTGAGTGATGAATAACTTTATGTTAAATGATAAAAATGAAAAAGTTGTGTGTTTATCTAGTGAGAAATTTAGGTTTCAGTTAATTAGGATAATCTGCATTGAATCTGGTGATTTTATCCGCTCGGCCTAAAGGTATAAGGCTGGACACATTATATACTTACATATATTTCGTTGGGTTAATTATGTCGTTTACTCAGTTTTTAGCATTTTTTAAAGTGATTTTCACTTTTTTTTATTATAAAATAAAAATAATTACTACAAGATGAAACGACGATGAAATTCGACTAGGCGACTCATCACTTCCATGATCAAATTTTGTAAAAAAAACAATTTTTGGAAAAATCTAAAGATTAAGAGGTTTTTTAATTAAAAAGGAAATTAGAGAGATTATGGTGAAAATTAGAGTTAGTGAAAATGATTAAGGGGTTTAGTCGGAGGCAGGCCATATAATTATTACACGCAAACTCACCCACAAGACATTTTCTCTTTCCTTTCAGCCCCGAGTCTCCCTCTCTCCACTTCGGATGAGACTTTCTCTCTCTATATCTATATCTGTATCCACACACACCAGAGCTTCGGTTTAGGCACAAAACCAACGTAAACATAAAAAAACACAACCCCAAAACAACCAAATCCCATCTTCTCTCGGATCTTGTAAAAGAAAATTAAAAATCAATCCAACTCAGCCTGCTTCAATTCGATTGCTGCTGCGGCAATGACGAGGAGGTGCTCGCATTGCAGCCACAACGGCCACAATTCCCGCACGTGTCCGAATCGAGGCGTCAAGCTTTTTGGGGTCCGATTGACTGATGGTTCGATTCGGAAGAGCGCCAGTATGGGTAATTTGACCCATTACATGGGCGGCGGCGGCGGGAGCGGGAGCGCCACGCCAGTCAGCGGCGCTGCTCACGACTCTCCGGCGGACACCCCCGACCACCCCTCTGCTGGCTCCGCCGCCGCCGACGGCTACGCGTCTGAAGACTTCGTTGCTGGGTCTTCTTCCAGCCGGGAGAGGAAGAAAGGTTTTAATTTCATTTTCTTTTAATTTTTTTTTTCTTAATTAAAGTTTTGATTCGCTTTGTTTCTATTTTGATTATAATTTGGGGCTATTTGCTCATGGTGTGTATATGGACTAGTTTTTGTGGTCTAATTTGTGTGTGGATCTGATTAATTTGTGAATTTACTGTTGATTTTGGATAAAATTGATTCATTCGTACCAGCAGAATTCAATGATGTGTTGCAATCGATCATTTTGAATGTTTTTGTAAGCATATGGTTTTAGTATAGACTGTTGGAGCGTTTAGATAAGCTTAGGTCGGTATAAGATTGAATTTTCTTTTTGTTGGTATAATAAAGGAAAGCAGAAAAGGATGTTTAGTGGTACCTAATTTACATCTATCCATATTAATATGCTGATTTGTGTATGGAATTTAGGGTGTTACAGTTGCATGTGCTTTCAATCTGATTGTATGCATCAATTTTTAGGCTTATTTAGAATTCCGAATTCAACTGTTTGGCTGCGCCCGGGGAAGAATGGTTCGGGAATCTAAACTAACTTGACTGTTTTTGTCATGATCTAATGTGTTTTTTGCCTCTGTTAAGGAAATTAATTGTACTCGTGTATGCATTCGGCGTCTCTGTGGGATTGGATTGCTTGGAAACTTGCTAAGTGCTTGAAAAAGACTGAAATTGATGTTAGTGCTGTAATCTAAAGACTTGGAATAAAGGGGAACAAAAGATAATAAAGACGAGTACTTTGTGTTCTATTTCCTCTCTTTCTATAGGGAATAGAATGAGAGGATGAATATATGATATGTGTGTGTGTGGTCTATATGACATTGCTAGGTTTGGATAGTAGGATCTCATCTGATTATTGGTTGGGAAAAAGCACTCTGGTTTGTCTGCTATGCTTGGTCCGACATACCATCCCTGCAATTCTGTGTCTATTTTGAGAATCCATGATGGCTGCGTCCAATGCTATAATACACGGGGAAGAGGAGAAGAGGAGAAGAGGGGATAAGGACATGACATAGATGCTAAAAATGATTATATGCAGACCTAAGGTAGTCAAAATCTTTGCAAAAACAATTGTGGAGTCCAACCGAAGTTGCAAACTTCGATACTTATACCCTAAAGGGAGATGGCGAATGGGCATGTAGGTTGTGGTTTTCAGAGGTGGAGTTGGGTTAGGATTTCAAAGAGACGCTGACAGCTACGTCATATTATACATTTATGGGCACCTCATATCTTTTGTCCATGATCAAATTCCACCATTGTGCTTTGCCATTGTTTTTATTTATGGTCTTTTCCTTTGCCTTTCCCTTTTCAGTTGATATTTTCACAGTGTGAGAATTTACTTCAAAATAGTTGTACTTCTATTTTCCAGGAGTGCCTTGGACAGAAGAAGAACATAGGTTATTTCTGCTTGGTTTGCAAAAGCTTGGCAAAGGTGATTGGCGTGGCATTGCACGGAACTATGTGATCTCTAGAACACCTACTCAGGTTGCTAGCCATGCCCAAAAGTACTTCATCAGACAAAGTAATGTGTCTAGGAGGAAAAGACGCTCGAGCCTATTTGATATTGTGGCCGATGAAGTAAGCCTTATTTGTTATTCCTATGTATATATTTACACATTTAGTAGGTCTTCAAAGACGTTTAGCTATATGCAAAACAAGATGTTATGGAACAGATGGCTCCACGTATCCACTTTTTCTGGAAAAAGGTAATCGGTCTGATTATAGGCTGCTTGACTCGCAGCACAAACATCAGATCGTAGATAGAAGGTTTATAATGTTGGGGGAAGCTAAGCCAACTTATAAACTGTTTGCAACTTATCTTTCAATTAGGAAGCAAAGCTAATCATTCTAATGTTCGGTTTTTCCCTCCTGCAGTCTGCCGATACTACTGTGATGTCAAGGGATTTTTTCCCTGTGAACCCTTCTCAAGCCGAGACACAAAGCAGCACTCCAGCGGCACCTGCTGCTGTGGATGAAGAATGTGAATCCATGGAATCTGCAAACTCCAACGACGGGGACACTGCTCTGACGAACCCGGAGGGCTCTCAATATCCTTACCCCGTCATGTATCCTGCTTATGTCGCTCCACTCTTCCCGTTGCCCGTTCAATTTTGGCCAGGATACAACACAGAGCCCGTCAAAGCAGAAACCCATGAAGTGGTGAAGCCAACTGCTGTGCATTCGAAGAGCCCTATCAATGTGGACGAGCTTGTTGGCATGTCGAATCTAAGCCTAGGGGAATCCATCGGGGATGGTGGGCCGTCAGCCCTCTCACTTAAACTCGTTGAAGGCTCTGAGAGGCCGTCTGCGTTTCAGGCGAATCCAGCTTCTGGTAATTCAGGCATGAACTCTAGTCACAATCCAATTCATGCCCTCTAGATTGGAAAAAAAAACATGTTATTGTGATGTGAGATCACTCAGTGCCGTTGAGCTCTGGAGATCTCTCTTGTTAATAGAAGATGATAGTGTTTAGAGTGGTTTCGGTAAGTTATAATTTTATTTGTTAGGTTGTCTTAATAAGTGTGTTTAGGAAGGATTAACTCAGCCTCAACTTAACTCTGTAGACACCAGAAACTTGTTTTTCAAATTATTTGAATCTTTCACAACTTCTGCTTGTCTGCTCAGCTCCAACACAAATGTGCATACTTATTTTTATGCTCCATATTTGATCCATTTATGTGATGTATATATATTTCTTCAAGTTTCCTCAAGTAAAACTATTTTGTATCAAGAGCTATTGTTTTCGTTAAAACACGTTTAAAATTTTCACTTTAAAGAGCTAGAATTGTGAGATTGTGTTGCACATATTTGTGTTAATTGAATTAGTTCGACTCTGGGAGGCATAGTTTATTAACATTAGTGTTGTTAGGATGTTAATCCAACTCAAATGGAGGCTGCTAATCAAGTCAGTGCAGTGCTGTTTGATTGAAAGCTCATCATCTACTTGTATGCCCAACATTTGAGTTTATCTTCAACCAAAATAGAAAAACGTAGATTGTGCACAAGGATGATAGTTTGAAGTTGTTTAATCATAATTTATGTTTTCAACTTTCAGTGTTCAATAAAAATATCCTCAATCTGCTTTTCACTTAAAAAATGATATATATATATATATTTATTATCCTTATAAAATTTGACGATGAAACGAGGAATCACATATTTGGATTCTTAGGTCTTTTTTTAAGATTTAGGGTTTTTAAAAAAAAAAAATTATATTGAATTATGCAGACTCTTGCTAAGTGACTCATTATTTCTGTAAGATGGGAAATACTATTTTTTTTTTTCAAAATTGAGATAATGAAAACATAAATTATGAATATTTTCTTAGAAAAATATAAAAATTGAGGACACACTATAATTGATTAATGTAAAAATACTTGTGTTGGAAAGACACGTTTCAACATGAGAGAACTCTTTTTTTGCTTAAAAAAATTACTACTATTATTACAATCATTTCGTTAGTGCACTTCACATCTACCATGGTGATATCGACGATAATGGGTTTTTATATAAGTTGACTAATTCATAATTGCCTTTGGTTATTATTATTATTTTTTTCATTGCCTTTGGTTGAGGACCTTGGAGGTTAATCCCAATTGATGTAATCCATATTCCACCTATTATTTGTAGTTTCATTAACTTATTTTGGGTCCATGCAGAGTAACAAATCCAAATTCCCCCTAGTTTGAGCCACTACCTGCCGAGCATGAGATAGGATGAGACCTTTTCAGCAAGGAATTATTTTAAAAGTTTCACCGCCCAACTTTCTATGTCTTCTACTTTACTAAAAGGGCATATTTTGTACTAGACAAACAACAAAATGGAAATCAAAGTTTTCTATAAATATAAATTTAATAAATTATAGTCATATTTTAGTATTTTGAGCATAAATAACTACTCATAATTTTGTACGTATAAACACGCCCTCTTTCTCCCTCTCCCTCAAACTCTCTATTTCTTCTTTTGCATTCCCTCTTTATCTCCAATAACTCTCTCTCTCTCTCTCTCTTAGGGATGTCAATCGAGTACGACGGGTACGGTGGCTCCCTGCCCATATCCACGAGCGAAAGCCGTACCCACCACCTGACTTGTAACCCACGATGGGTACTCTCTACCACCCACACCCACCATCTGCGGAATCGTCGGGTATCCGCCAACCTGCTACTCGTAAACTAGAAACGACGACTTGGGCGAGCAAAGGTGGAGGCATGGCTGCATGGTTGATCGAGGGAGAGGACTAGTAGCAAGCTCGCGGTGGTCTTACTTGTGCAGAGGCGCCGGACGAAGAGCGGCATGGCTGCAGAAATGTCCGGCGGCTGATCAAGGGCTGAATCGCGCAGAGGCGCGCTCTGGCGGCTGGGCTTGACGGTGGTGGCGGAGGACGACGTCTAGAGGGGCGAACAACAAGGAGAAGGTGGTGAGGCGGTGGTTGTGAGGGACGTAGGCGGCTGGGCATGTGATGTGAGAGGGAGTGTTTGGCAGAATTAGGGCTCCAAATGGGCATGTTGGGTTATGCACCCCACATACAAACGCTATATTCAGGGGTGGGTCGGGCTTACTAAGGTTATTATTTATGGGTATCAACTCCCGGGTATCGGGTATTTCGAGGGTATTTTTGCTGGTAAACGGGTTTTGCGGGTACGGATAGTAAATATACAAATTCATACCAGCGAACTTAATGAATAGTGAATTCTAACCACAAAGCTATTTGTGGATATCAAATGCCCCTCAAACTCGCACCTATTAGGGTCGGGTACCCGCGGGTAAATTGTCATCCCTACTCCCTCTCTCTCTATCTTTATCTCCGACGACTCATCTTCTCAGACTTTATTCATTGTCGCCATTGCTATCCTCTTCTCCGAATTTACCCGAACGACACCGTCACTGTCCTATTCTCCATAATCCGGTGAACTACACCATCGAGTTGTTGTTGCTAGATCTAATCCTCTTCTTTGAGATCTAGTTCCAGTATATGAGAATTATGAGATCGAGATCCAGATATATAAAGATCCTGAATGAAATTGTACGAATGGTTAATTTTCTACCATGTGTTCAAAGATCTATCTTGCCAACCAAAGGAATGGAATGTATCAATGCGCCTATTAGTACCATCCATTACGTCCATTCCGAGATTTGTCATCCCAAATGTTGACACAAATGATGTGAATGAAGTCATTACAACCATTAGAAGATCCGTCGCATATATGCACGACACAAATGGTATGAAAAAACACATTCATAGCATTCCTACCAAATACATTGACAGATACTTATTGGGCGGTGAAGAAACGAATCTCCAACTTTGTAGTTGGATTTACCACGCTGCCCCAAGCGACGCCTTCATCTTCTCTCTATAAAGAAAGTGATGAAAATGAAGAAATTGAAGATTTAGTTTAGACATTTAGTTAGATTTGTGAGATTTTGTGTTATTTCAACAAATTTTGGGACGAATGATGCGAATAGACCCTTTTGTACCATTTGTTCCAAGCGCAGGATTGACAAATCTTGGGACGAATGGTGCGAATAGGTCATTTCGTACCATTCATCCCAAGCGCAAGATCGAATGTGCTCGTCAGAGCGCTGCGTGGCATGACTGGTACAAATTACCCGCGTTTGTACCAAATTTGCGATAAATTTGAAAAATAAATTTTCTAAATATTTGGATAAGATGATAGGAAATTTGGAAAAAATAACAGAGGACCCACATCTATGAACCACGTAATTCGATTAACCTAAATTCATATACTAACATACCAATATTAACCTAAATTCAAATTAATAGCCTACATTATATAAGTTACACGAACTAACCTACAATCTCTTATTCCGGCAACGGCAGGAGCTTTCCGGCGAGGGCAGGGGCGGTCCGGCGAGGGCAGGGGCTGGGAATTAGAGTTAGGGTTAATAATTGATGAAATCTATAAAAAAATAATTAGGGTTAGGATGAATAATTAATAAACTTACCGTAGAGTATCAGCGTGCGACGGACGGAGAGCAGCGGCGTCAGCGTCGGCGTCGCGTCGGACGGAGAGAAGCAGCAGCGGTCGCGTCGCATCGGACGGAGAGAAGCAGCAGCGGTCGCGTCGGACGGAGAGGAGCAGCAGCGGCAGCGTCGGTGGAGGTGGCCGTTCGATGGACGGAGGCAGCGGTGTCGGGAACGGCGAAATCGGCGGAAGGAGGCGGAGAATCGGAGGAGGAAAGGGTGGAGAAGAAAATGGGGGAAAAATTAGAAAACCTAAGTTAGGTCCGCGACTTCAACGACCGATTAGAAATATAACGACCGAAAAACGGTCGTTACCAATTTTAATTATAATATTAACAATTTTGGTATACAACGACCGAAAAACGGTCGTTAAAAATAATTATTAATTAATTTTTTTTTAGTTCTAATATAAAGACTGAATTTCGATCGTAAATATTAAATAAATTTAAATTAATTAAAATACAACGACCGTTATAGAAACGGTCGTTAAATATTTCCGAAAAATTTAAAATATCAGAACTGAACTAAGTTAACGACCGTTTGTAACAGTCGTTAAATTAAAATTATATCAAAATTCAATAAAAATAACCAACGACCGAAAAACGGTCGTAGATACGGTCGTTATAAATTAACGATCGTTTCATTCGGTCGTAGGAAATAAAAAAAATAAGATTTAAAATATAAAAAAAAACGGTCGTTAATATTTAAATTTCGGTCGTTAAGGCCGCCTTTTTAAAGATCGAAAATTTCGGTCGTTAATTTCGGTCGTTGCAGCCGCTGTTTCTTGTAGTGAGAGTTGTTCGTGCATTATAATTGATTTGTTCGTAAATTTTACTAACTCTATTCGTTACATATATTTTTTCCTAGATATTAAATATGGACCGCAAATATAACGATTTTATAGTCTATAAGTAATCTCATTTATTAATATAAAGTGTATTCTCACTCTGTCCAACCCCTTATGTAAGTCCTCAATAATTTAGTTAACTTTTGTTTTAACTTAATCCTCATGTGTCTTTCCCAACTACCCAAGTTCACCATGGAGCTCGCTATAGATATTGATGTTTGGACTTTCCTCTAGAATCTCCTGCTTTAATTATGAAATTCATTGCAACGAATTTAAAGAAGCATTGTTGCGATACCTATTTGAGGCTATACAAAGATGATTGGAGCAAGGACATGTAGATTTCCTCATCGAGCTCCATATGGAAGAAGGTATTGGTTATGCCAGAGTGAGACAAGTGTCAACCTTTAACCCCAACAACGGGCAACATCAACTTTTTAGCAGGTAGTTTTCACATAGGTGAAAAAGTGTTAAAGTTAATAGTTAGTTCCTTCCTATTGAGTATACCCTGACTCATATTGCTCACATGTAAAGAATTACTTACTATCGATAAGTAAAATTGGAGGAGTCTAGGATATATAGGCTTATTAATGGAGCTGATAGAGAAGATATAAGAATGAAAACAAAATATGAGAGATACCATGATAACAAATGTTCATCAAGATAATTAGGCCACTTAGTATCGCGAAGCAAGTCTTGATAGTCTTGTCAGGTGTATGGGGGTGGGAGAATACACATGACTTCAATTTTGTACCTTTCATCTCTAGCTTTACGTGTGATATATCTGAACTAAAAGTTCGAATCTAGTCACTTGAAAGTTGGTAATACTAAATATGCATGCTCCCTAGACTAATCGATTTGCCTGTGGGTTTGGGTTCAGATGCTTCATACTTAAATAACAAAATATGTGACTTGAACAAGTCGTATGTGGAATTGCGTAGGCCCATGATATTCATAATAATTTGTCTTCTCGTCTTCACTGGAGCTGTTAAGGAATTTTAGTGTTCGTATGTTAAAGTGTATGTAATCTTAGATGGATAAAATCAAACTCGAGCTTTGAAATATCATGTAGATAAACATAATTAAATCAGTTTGTGATGCAAAAAAAAAAAATCAGTTTGGGGAGCATGAATACTTAAACTGATAGAGAACACAAACTTAGGATTCAATAAGGCTTAGACCTGACGACGACTACTCAAAATTGAATTAATGCCATGAAAGGCACCTTACTTGCATTCCTAAACACTACTCTACTACAACAAAAAAAAGGGTAGGTTGGTCAAAATTCATATAAACATGATCAAATAACGATTAAATATTTAAAATACAAACAATTAAATACCAAAGAAAAGGCAAACATAACTAAATAATTTTTACAATCTAAAACACCTATAGCCGTCGAAAATTATTTCTTTGTGGGCATTAGCCGGCGAGGGTTTAAAGAAACAATTTTCGGCGACTAATAAATTTTTTAGGATAATTTCAGTATTATAATTCTAAATACATAGTTAAAAAAATTTCATAACATTCTCACAATTCGCATAAAACAATAATCAAATAACAATTAAATATTCAAAACACAAACAATTAAATACTAAACAAAGGCAAACTTATCAAAATAATTCCTACAACCCCAAATACCTATTAGCCGTCGAAAATTGTTTCTTTAAGGGCATTAAAGCTGGCGAGGTTCTTGCATCGCCGACTAATGCCATTAAAGAAACAAATTTTGGCAGCTAAAATAATTTTTATAATAGTTTCAATATTATAATTCTAAATGCGTATTTGATTTTTTTTCATTTCAAACATGCTCACAATTCGTATAAACATGTTTAAAACTATGAAATGTGCTCAAATTCAAAGAACTAAAGTTTATATAGTTTACTTGATTCAAAGATGAAGTCATAGCCATCGATGAATCTTTCTCTATGCCGTCGAGTAGCCATGACCACCCTCTTTTTCTATAGTCGTGAATGTTTATCTTTCACACTAATCATGTATCACTTTTAAAAGGATTGTGTTGTAGCCGTCGATCTTTCCCTTTTACACACAAGGCATCGGTGTTTCCCTTTCACACACAAGTTTCTCTCTATTTTTCAGTCGCTTATCACTTTTGAATTGTGTTGTAGTCGTCCCACTCTATCAATTATTTAACCTAAAATACATGTAATGGGCTATACTCACTACCCCATTACCCATTCACTAGCCGTTTCCCTCTTGAATTCACACTATTTGTGACTCTGTCTCCATTTTTGGTCCCCCAACAAAGAAAAAAATGGTAAATATCATATTAAACTTTGAACTATACCCATTTTATCAAATACCCTGGAACTTTCGAAATGCTCTTTAAACCTTCAAAGTATCAGAGTTTTATCAAATGTATTCCACATCTTATTTTCGGCCACCAAAAACGTGACGTAGCTCGCCGGATGCCACAATGTAATTTAAATTCTATTTTTTTTTAATACATGTAATTTTATATTCTTTTTTTAAAATCCATGTCATTCTATATATCAAAATCCATCCTAAAAATTAAAATATATTCTCTTTTTTAGAATACATGGTAGTCTTCCCTTTTTAAAATCTCAAGCCCTAATTCAAGAAATAAAACCACGCAGTTGAAATTTTAAAAAAGGAAGACTATCGTGTATTTTAAAAAGGAGAATAGGTTTTAATTTTCAGGATGAATTTTGATTTGTAGAATGATATGGATTAAAAAAAGAGAATATAAAATGACATGGATTAAAAAAATTAATTAAATTACACTGTGGCATCTGGTGAGCCACATCATGTTTCTGATGGTCGGAAAATAGATGCAGGATATATTTGATAAAAACTCTGATACTTTGAGAGTTTAAAGAGCATTTAAAAATTTTTAAGGTATTTTTGATAAAAAAAAGGAGTATAGTTCAATGTTTAATATCACAATCCTTTAAAAAAAATTGAACTTGTGTGTGTAGCCGTCAGTTTTTTTTTTTTTTTTTTTTTTTTTTTTTTTTTTTTGCAGAATTGAACTCTTGCAAAAAATGGCTCAAAAAGAATAGTGAGAAGAACAATTTCCCTGCAAAAACCTTTTAAAACCCTCCAACTAAACTCGTTCAAATCCTCGCTCTCTTTCTCTCTATCTCTTTACTTCTGCTTCAGTTGCAGTATAGACTGAGGTAGAATTCATATTGCCTCTGCTAATTCTGCTGCTTGTAAAGCGTATCAAGCAATGGTTGGTCCAAAGTTCGACGAGCCCACCGCATCTCGTACCCAGGTATTCGTTTTTCCCGCATTCATTTCCTTCAACTTCTGGAATTGCTAGGGATTCATGTGTTATATCTATCAGTTGCTTGATACTAGAGCTATTTGCTTCGATTTTAGAAGGCGTTAGTTCGTTTGGCGTCGATTGATCCGATGGAGTTGTGCAATGAAGCTAAAGTAGAGCGGTGTAGGGCGACTAGGGATTTGAGAAGCTGCGGCCGCAATGTACAGAGGGTTCTTATTCCCTGCGGCCATGCTGCTTTGTGCGATGAATGCAGTCAAAGATGTGACGTTTGCCCCATTTGTCGAATGTCCTTGCCAAAGGGGGGAAATGAGCTCCCCCTTCGTCTTTATTACGAATGCATTGAGGCAGGTCTTATTTCTAAGAGGTGTGATGATAGATTGAGAGATAAAGAGGATACCGCCAATCAACTTGTTGCTGATGTTCAACGGTTGTATTCGCTCTTCGATGTCTCCTTGGAGAACAACCTAGTTTCGTTGATTTGCCATTGTATCCCTTCAGTGTTATATACGCTTTCTTATGTTGGAGTGAGGAGAAGTAGTTTGTTTATCCTCTTTTGTCCTAGGGTTTTGTTTGCCCCCCCACCCCGTTTATCAACATCATTGAAAATAAAATTTTCCCTAGATTGTAGCATAATTGTCTTCAATCAAAAGTTTTCCACGTTCATTTAATCATGGATGCTAACTATTTAGGATTCCTAAGGAGTTTAGGTATTTTGAATTGTTATTTGATATTTGAGAATTGAAGAAAAGTGGTTTAATGATTATCTTTTCTGTGGTGTAGTTAGTTTACTTTGTTCCATATATCTCCTTAATAGAACCATACAGATATTATGGATGTATGCATGGATGAAGGCGCTGTATCAAGTGATCCAGTTACTGCATTTTTGCTTGATGAGAAGGTTGTCAAAGACTGGTGCAGGCGGACTTTCAAAAGTATTTTGGAAGAACTCAAAGCAATATGTATCCTAAACTTTAAACCCTGTCTATTGTATAAATGATGACATATGCCACAAGTTCTTGTGAACCTTGACATTCATAATAGATAGTAAAACGGTATCAGAGATGAAAACAGAGTTAAGTTCTCTCCTGAAAAATTCTTCAAAGTTAGCAGGTCTGTCCAATGTTCTTGAAGTGTTGGAGTCTTCATTCAGAGGCTCTATTTCGGCAATCATTCAGGACCTTAATCATCTTCAAGAGAGTATATTGAAGACAAAACAGGTAAAAGTTCAAAGTTCTATAATTTGTCAGCTTCATATTTTCTTTCTATTGTTTTATATCACCATTAGGATCTTCTAGAAGATTTTCTGTATATCGATGTAGTAGAAAATCATGTGGGTGGATATTTCTGCTGCATCTTGCTTTTCTTGGCCATTTTGTTCATTATATAACTAAATTTACTCAATGATTTTGTAATATACCAAAGCTGTTTATTTTTGGTTTAATACTTGTGTTACCTTAGCTAAACTTCTTTAACATATATGTTTCTGAATATATATGTCCAGATGCATCAATCTGTGAAATTTAAGATTTTTAATTTTGAATCATGGCCTTGCTGAATCCTGTCTGCCTAACTGAGCTTTTAACAATCAATGTCTGTACAGCACCTGGAGATCATGGCTTGGTGCATTAGACATGAATTTTTGGAAAATGTGAGCTCAAGATTTTCTCATGCATCATGGCGTTCATCTGTTCATGAAAGGAAATCTGCAGCAATTTCCCGAGCATGGCCTGGTTTGGTTGCTGGTGTCTTGGGGTCTAGTGAAGGAAGTACATCTAGCCTCTTTGTTGAAGATGCACTTTCAAACCTTGAAACAGATCAAGGATGTGGTCACCAAGATGAAGGGGAATTAGCAATTTCATCATTGCTGACCAGTGGGGGAAATTCATTTTTTCTATCTAAGTTACAGGGATTGGCAGGATGCTACCCTTTTGAAAGTCTCCGAGCTGCTGTTGACTTGCTCTTTCTACAAGGAAATTCTAACTTGGTGGTTGCCAAGCAAGCTATTGTATCCTATCAAATTCAGAAGCTAGCTTGTTAGAATTATTCCTCATTTGATCATTTTTTTGGGTTAGAAGTGAAAAATTAAAGATACCATCTTTAAGGTTCTCTTTGCTGTATATAAGTACATTTTTGTCATTCCTTAACCTGTTGTGCAGTTCTTATATTTTCTCTTTGATCGGCACTGGACAATCCCTGAAGATGATTGGAGGGACATTGTTGATGATTTTGCTGTCACATTTTGTATAACCAGGCACTCTTTGCTGGAATCTTTTGTCTTCTATCTTTTGGATGACCACACTGATGAAGCTTTAAAGGTAGACACTTATCTTCAAAGTCTCTTTAGGTTTTATCCTTTTCTTTAGTCAGCTATAGGAAATATGTAGGAATACTTGATGATGTTTACCATAAGAATAATTGAGACACTATTGTGGATGAATGTGCTATTGTTTTGTGATCTGTGCTGAAGATGTTAGAATACATGTTGGCTAATTTTACTATATTCTTTTCTCATTCTCTTCATTTGTTCTCTGTTTTTGGCCATATGCCTGTTGTCCTATAAGCAATCATCAGCTAATTGTTCTCTGTTTTTGACCATATGCCTGTATAACAGTGCCCCTTTGGCTTTTACTTACCTGGCCGTCACTTTTTTAGCATATACTAGATTTACCGAGCTCATCAGAGAAACAATATCAATTTTCTGCTGTGACTTATTTGACAAGAAAGAACAGTGAGGAAAATATATAAATATGATAGACCTTTGATGTCAAACATGGTAGCTAGAATTCATGTTAGTAATGAAATACACGAAGCATTGACTAGTATTATCATTAAAAGTTTGTTCTTTTCCCTCTTGAAATAATTAAAAGCATTTCCTTTGTCAAATATTCAGTTATGTAAAAACTGCAAACAAACCAATTTTTATATTAAAAGTTTTTCGATTTAGGGTCCTAAATTATCTACCAATCTAGAACCTAAAAGATAGAAACTATCAATGTAGAAACTCTATGATTGAAACTATCAATTTAAGACTAAAAGACCATGTATTTTTATTTTAGTTATTCTATTTTATAATTTGCACTGGAAGTCCTTCACTAAGTAAAAAAATACATGATAGTCTTAGATTGATAGTTTCAATCATTGGGATCATAATTGATAATTTTCATCTTTCGAGTTCTAGATTGATAGCTAACCTATCTTTCTGGCCCTAAATCGATGAAACTCCTAGTTTTAGTAGATTTCTCCAGCTAATACTATACTACATGTTTGTGTATTTTGCTACTTGAATGTATACTGGTTGTACTGATTGTTTTCACAAGTTGTAATTCTAGGAAGCATGCCGCCTCCTTCCTGAAATTGCAAGCCCACATATCCATCCTAAGGTTGCACAGACACTGTTAGAGAGACAGAATCCTGATGCAGCTCTTATGACACTGAGGTGGTCGGGGCGAGTTGGGGGAGCAACATTAGTTTCAATTCGGGAAGCTGTTACTGCTGTTAGGGTTCAGGTAGAGTGTGGACTTCTGACTGAGGCATTCATGTATCAGAGGATGATTTGTACAAAAGTCAAGGATAAGAAACTGAAAGATGCTTATGATGAAGCAAATGAACAGCTTAACAATTGGCTAGTCTGGTTAGAAATTTTGGTCTCTGAAATTTGTTGCCTTTGCATTAAGAGGAGCTTAGTGGATCGAATGATTGAGTTGCCCTGGAATGCTGATGAGGAGAAACATCTTCAGAAATGCTTGTTTGATGTAGCACAAAATGACCCTGCATCAACCGTGGGAAGCCTTCTTGTGGTTTTCCATCTACAGGTACTTGTGCTTGTTTATCGTGACTTCGTAGTTGTGGTTGCTATTCGTCTCTGTTAGCTTATGTTAGTACTTATTTCTGCAGCAGTCACCATTAAAAGACAACTAGATAGTGGTTCTACAGAAACATAACTTCTATCCTTATGGCAATCGCATGGGAAACAGCTGGCCGATATGAGGCTCTCATAAGCATTTATGATATTTGCATTCTATCATTCATTGTTCCTATTCTTACTTATGATTGATAGTACCAATAGTTCTTACTGAAGATCCATGAAACCTATGGCCAGTTCATGTATATAAGGAGTCCTGCTTGGCTTGCGCACTTGAAAATTTTTTCTGAAAAATATCTATGATTGCTTAGTTTGTATATTAGTTTCTTATACATGAGGCATGACCTATCCATCAACTCTTTATGTCTTTATTTGACACTTGCTGCATAGAATAGAATTTTTTTTATGAGAGTTTAAAGCAGTCACCAGCTACTTGGCATGATTTATCCTGTCTCAAACATGTACACATCTCTGTGGAGCTGTAGGGCAATCGAAAATCATTATGAAAATGATTTTGCACAATTGTTTAGACTCTTATCTTCTACCTAAAATGTTTTCACTTTCCTTTAGTGCATGCTCCTTTAGCTCATAAGTTATTTTGCAATGTTCTCTAGAGAAATTGGTGCATAACAGAATTGATTAAGCAGTCTATCTAGAGAATCCTGATGAAGAAAGAAGAGTTTGATATTTTATCTGCGCCTAGATGGCCCTTAGAATGTGTATCGGGCCAATATCTGGTACTGGTAGTGGTAGAGAATGGGAAGAAAAAGGTTTTAGTCTTTTCCTTTTAACCATCACAATCTTGTTTTGTATCGTGAAGAAAGGTGGTGTATATTCTTTATTTAGCATGTAATATTCAAGAGAAGGGGTGGCACTCTCCTGATTTTAATTCCAAATTCTTTTGCTACTCCCTGTTTGAAGGGATTGAAAATTGTAGTTGAGTGGCTTTGCCCAACCCTCCTGGATAATGCTTCTACCTCCATTCTCTATACATGTCTGTCAATTCCTCACTTTAAATGCTGTATTCCAGTCTCCTAAGTCCTACCAAGCGCACAGCTATTTTTTTTCTTTTTATTTTTCTTAGATAATTCTTATATCATATGCTTTACAACATAGTAATCTGATATTCTGATTTTTGAAACAAAATATAAAATCTATTTTGAGCTTCGGTTGGAATTCTGATTGCCATTGATGCTTTGCCAACCTTCAGGCTGAGCTTATCTGAAGTGAAAGTATGGTTTACTTGTCTCTGAGAAGCTAGCTGAAACATTCCAAAATGGCATAATTGAAGGCTGAAGCAAACTCAAACCGAATCATATTGAATTTCCAGATTTTAAGTCAGCAGTCAAATATAGTGAATTTGCATTTCCTTTAGCGGTTTTAAATATTATACGTGTTGAATTATGCTATAATGGAGAAGGCTTTCAGTTTTTATAATTTCCTGTATCAATTATGATAAGTCTGACTGAATAACTCGCTGCATTTTATGGGTTGAGTGCTTGTATCTTCAATTAGCTATTTTTAAGCCATGTTTGACATTGTAACTCTGATATTCAGTTTTTGGAAGCTAAATATAAAAACTAGGGATTCATGCTCACTCAAAGATATTTTAGGAAAATGTGATAAGATGAAGGCCAAAATATAGTTCTTATCATCATTATTTTTGCTAAAGAAAATAAACGAAGACCCAGGCATCACCACTGGGCTGTCTAGCCGACATTTGATCCCTCATGAAGGGCAGCTAGGTCCCGCACTCTCACTAGCCTGCATATATTTAGTTTATTCAGTGATTAGATCTTGTGTGCCTAAGACTCAGTATCTGGTCCGTATCTGATCTGTCCTTATATATTGCAGAGATATCGATATGTTGAAGCATACCAAGTGCACTGTAAACTTCAGAGTATGGAGGAAGATTTCATTTCAAAGCATCAGAATGAAGAAATGTCCCACAAAGTAAAACTATTGAATCATTGGAGGAAGACATTAGTTGTAAGTTCTCTTTATTATTTAACTTCTTAAATAGTACAATATGATGTTTTTAGAGCTGGAAAAACCGCAAGATATTTGATTTATAACTGAAGATTTCTAGAATATTTTGCTATCTGTATTTTGGTTATGATATGCTAAATAGTCAATTTGCTACTAGGACGGGCATCTGTTTGAGGTGGGGATTTATAATTTCCAAGTACCTTTTGCAATTGTTTTTACATATTAAATTACTCAATGTTGTAAAAGGTGCTAGATGCTACGTAGGCAGCACAGCACAGTCAGACTTAGTGCCTGATAGGGGCCTAGGCAGTGATAGATGGTGCATAAACATTGTAATGCAAGGCCTTCTCAGGAAAAGAACTGGGGGCATCCTACAACATTGTCTTTTGGTTCTATCTCAAACTTTAACATAGTCTGATAATACAGCAGATTTAGACAATACAAGAAATAATTCCTTTCATTGGCTTGCATAATTCCTTGGATTGCTGGATGTGGTTTGACTATAGCTGCTGCTTTGGGCTTAGATAACTTACCTAAAAAAACTATACTGCTGAACTAAATTAATGAAAAGAATGATGTCACTAAATATTAGAAGCACCATTTTGGGAGTAAAATGCTGACATCGAAATTTAAAAATGTGGTCTCTAAAAACAGATACTAGTGAACCATTACTAAAAATGATTTCACAAGCTATATATAGTACTTACTGAGATTCGGCAAGCTTTGAGATGTCCATCTCATATTTGGATGTCAGAAGATAGTTCTTAGTTTGGCTAACAATATTTACTGGGTAGAAATTGGAATGTGCGACTCTTTTACCTGTTCCTTTTTATTATGTTTTTTTGTTCTGGCATACCGATTGTCTGTTAAAGTCGAGCAGCATGTTTTTCCTTTTTCATATTCAATTCTCCTCTTATCATATGCTTCACTCCTTTGGTTTTGCTTTTGTAACCAACAGTGTACCCTGGTGGAACTGGAAGGTTGTGCTCGTGGACTCTGTGGTTGTAATACTTAATATAACCATTTTTTGGTTTTCCCTTTGCAGGACCAAAGTGTTGATTTGTTGCCGGATGTCGTCCAGCAACAACTAAAGAACGGAAAGTTACCCGAAGTTGAGGCTTTTTATGGCGAACACAATATTCCACCAGAATCAAAACTTCCAACAGTGCCGGAACCAATCTTGGGCAATTTGTTGTTTAAAGTCCCCGAGCAATGGGAGGCCAATGGCTTTGTACATCATCAGCCTTAATCAGAATTGCCAACTTTGTCTAATTGGTATGCAAATTCCTCTTGTATTCTTTGCTTTCGTTACCGACGGAACGAGGCTTCACCAAGAAACCATGCCCGGGTGCAGTTTTGTATGAGATTAACATTTTGTGCCACATTTGAGATCAATCATATTAGCAACTGTAATATTTCTCATGTTCTTTTTCTTTCATTTTTTTTATTATTCTGGAGTTGGGTAATATTTCCTATGTAATGAGTGCGGAATTGGGGAATTTAATATATAAGCGGTATGCAGAAATAATTGGTATAAGCAGTTGAAATAATCTTAAGTGGCTTTCACAATGCGATGGAATCAACGACTGTATCAGTGTCAAATTCATGACAAGATAATGTTTTATTTGACTACTTCTTCAAGGACTTTGAGCTGCTTCTACCTCTTATTTCTTGCCTTATTATCTTCTATCGATTCACGGAGTTTGGTTTGGTGGATGAGATAGATAGGATTGATAAGAGTGATAGGATTGGAGGAGTGATAAAATAATCCACCCACCTTTGGGGTGATAAATAATCATTCAATTACATGATTAGATGCGAGCCGAATTATCAATCACGAGTTCAATAATGCAAATCAAACACTTGATTAAGGTGGATTATTTTATCAATCATGTCTTATCACTCAAGTCAAATACTTCCGTAGTAAATTCTTCCACATATATTTTTTTTGATCCTTTCATTCGGTAAATTAGACATTTTGATTGATATTTTTTTGTCAATTGAGAACTGAGATCATATAAAGAGAGAATATTGAGACTGTAGGTTTTTAAAAATTAATAGACAAAGAACAATAGAAAAGTTGAGAAACTGTGTAGGATGGCGTAGAAAGTTTGAGACAATGTGTAAGACATTTGGAATGTGAGAAGCCAAAAGAAAGAATTTGGAACTAAAAAAAGAAGAAAGAATTTGGAACTAAAAAAACAAACAAAAAATAGATAAAATAAATGAAAAAAAGAAAAACTAAAGAAAATCGGTTAAATTTTAAAATAAGAGAAGAGAGAAAATTATTTTTATAATTTAATATTTTAAATTTATTTTACATATCATATATATGAAATTAAATCTCTTATTATAATTTTATTTGACAAAATCCCCCATACACTCTGACCTACACTACGTGCGGGTTGGTTGGCTCAAACCCGATCGGATCCGACCGACATTCTGACTCATGGAAATCCTTTATAAAAATGTGACAGTTTGTTATGCATAAAGGTGACAGTTGTTATGAATAGAGAGACAATTTTCATGATAAAATTAGCTTTGTATTTTAAATAAAAGCAACACTTCTTATGTTTAAAAGTAACATTAAAAAAAATAATAGTTCTTATCAATAAAAATGATAATATTTCAAATGAAAATAACAATTCTTATGATTAAAAGGGATAGTTGTAAAAGTGTAGTTTATTGTTAATAAAATGACAATATTGATGAGTAAAAATAATAGTTCATACATATAAAAATAAATAGATTAAATCATGGTAGGGTTACAAATCAAACCAAACCCGAGTCTAGAGCAAGTTCACCCACATCCACCATGTAGTGGAACGCACCAAATGCGCATATCTTTTTTTGATTGATATTTTCAATATTTTATTATTAGTTAAAATTAATTTTAAAAAAAAGTAAAACAAGAAAAGAAAAAAAAAGAAAGAAAAGCAAAACATATTTCTTAAAATATATGTGTTTGGTTGCGCGCACAGATTGCTTGAGGGCGTGCACACATCAGCTACAACGAGAAGACACGAAGCTAGATGAGAACAAGCAAGACGCGAAGCTTCTTGTTCGATCCACGTGAGGAAGGCCAATGGAGAGATTGAGAACAAGGTTCGCTCGATCACACAAGAACAATGACAACTTTCATCTTCTCTCACACTCAACGAAGTCGTCTTTAACAATTAAGGCGAAGGAGGTTAAGAAGCCAAAGAATGGGCTTGCCATGATGGGCTTTCGTGTGTGGGTTTGGGCCTCCAAGGACTTTGGCCAAAATAAAACTTACAATCTCCACTATTGGCACAATCGTCGTGCAAAAACGAGGACTATGGGATTCATCAATCATCATTGTCAAAATCCCTAGAAAATTGCACACAATACAAGGGAAAAAAGTGAGCTCTAATCACACAGATCACAGTGTAAACTAACCGTGTTCAAACATCTACGAATCACACAAGATAAAATATCAAGCAGAATACACAAAGAATACTAAAATTATCAAGATCTAACAATCCTGTAAGATTACACAGATCAAAGGGCCAAAAAGATAGCACACAATTAAACATTCACAAAAATCAAACATGTAAAGTCACAAAGACAATACTAACAAACCAAAAGAGCAACATAATGGTCAAACACATAGATACAAAAAAAATATTTAGATCACAAAGATCACAAAAACTAAGAGGGGTGAAGAACTCCACCTCAAAGTAAGCAGTATCATAAGACGGACTAAAACACACGCCGATCAAAGTCTTTTTCAACTTGGATGTCATCCACACAGTTAGCAAGGGAGACATGCATGTTGTCACATATTTTAGCTATAAAAGCAATCAAGGATCATTTCACAATCTTCATCAGACCCTTTCCCCACCTACCTTTTAACCCACCACTCTATAAGGCGAAGTAAGACATAAGGTTGTAACACAAATAAGACACATAACATACTTCAAAGCGAAAACATATTCAAACTCAAACTTAAGACACACATCACCAATGCCAACAATATGACACTTTTCACCATTAGCCATAGACACATAACCATTACTAACATTATTAAAGTTTGAAAACAAATTTTTAAACAGCGACATATGAAAAGAGAAACCAGAATCTACACGTCATTCACTTTCACACAGACAATCAGAATGCATAATTTCAACAAGTTGTTATCACATGCCCTAACCACCGAAAATAAATCACCCATGTTATCACTACAAGAAGCCAAGTTAGCATGCTCATTTTGCATATCGCCATCTAAACTAGAACTACAACTAGAGCTAGAGCAAGGAATATATTTAATCAAATGCCCCGGTTTATCACAATTATAACATTTCTTAGTCCTCAACTTATGAGACTTTTTCTTCTTGTTTTTTAATATCCCAATTCTCTTGGTTACTAGCATGCTTTTGAGACCTATATTGATCTCTCTCATTCACATGCATAACATTTGTTCAAATTCCCAAAACGAGAATGTAAACTCCCAACCATTTATGCATACTTGTTCAATTTATCTCTCTCAACTTGGATCCCATTAGACGAGCCTCATAAAATTTTAATATAAATAAGATGAATTAGTAGATCTTCCACACATAGAACACGTAGGGCTTTGAATGCTTTGAATCCAAATACATTTCCTACAATGAAAGTAAACATGCTGGGAATCTGAGATGAAGATTATGCATTTCCACGACACCCTTGACCCTATCCGACAACTCCACACTGTAGCTATAACAAGCAGACACGAAATTGAAGGAGAACAAGCAAGACACGAAGCTTCTCTTTCGATCAAGGGAGAAATAGAGAACAAGGTTCACTCGATCACACAAGAATAACGACAACTATCTTCTTCTCTCTCACTTAGAGAATCAGCCGCACACATTCTGAACTCACACTCTCTCATTTAGCAATAAGGGGAAATGAGTTTAAGAAGGCGAAAAATGGGTTTGCCAACATGGGCTTTGGTGTGTGGATTTGGGCCTCGAATGACTTGGGCAAAAATAAGACTTACATGTGCTTTTTGCAAGTTCTTGTATAATGTTATCTTAATTTGTAAATTTATGATAAGAAAATAAAAAATAAAGGAGAATGAAAAATATTTCATAATTTCTAAGGTAGAAAATCATATAAAAATATTATCACTTCAATATTTTATGATAATATTTTTATAAATTGAAATAAAAATAATAAAATAGGAGTTGCACAGGAAATTTTTCTATCCTATCAATTGTATTAAAAAAGAAAAAATAATAAAAATATATATTTCCACTATTTTCCATTAAAAAAATGCCACCATAAATTCATTACCAAATGGCCATCCCTAGTTGAAAAATGTGGATGATCAAACGTGAGAATAAGCTCTCTCTTTTTTTTTTTTTTTTTTCTGTCATTTGGTGGGCCCAAATTAGATGGGCTTCTTCATCGTATGGGAGACTACAATATGATGTTAAGTTTTGGACCTGTACCTTTCTTCAAGAACCCAACTATTCAGGACCTTTAAAAAATTGTTGAAATAGATGATTGATGTTATTCAATATTACATAATTAACCGATTTAGATTATATTAAGAATGGTATAAAATCGTGTCACACATACACATATAGTATAGTATATTTATCATGTTCGGAACTTATAAGATATAATATAGTATTATTCTAAAAATAACTTGGTCTTGCAAACCAAATAGTTGCGATTAAATGAATTAACGATTTTGGGATATAATTTTTGTCCATTGCACTTTTGAAGTATTATTGGAGTTGTTTTTATGGCTTAAACATCTACTTACAACTATTATTTCAAAATCATTTTCTCCTAGATCCTTCCTTTTCTTTATACACAATATACAAAGAGAGTTATCAAAATAATAAATGATTTCAAGATTAAGTTAGATTCTCTGGAATTTTTAAATAACAAAATTAGTAATTAACTTATATGAAACTATAATTATTACGGGAAGAAAAATAACAGAACAACTTTCATTCTAAATTATCATTAAAAAAAGAAGAAAGAATCAAGAAAAGTGCCAAAGAATATCATAGCTGAGATAGCTTCTCATCATTTGGACAAAGGAAATCATTAGGTGGTTCGATGCAATCATAATATTCTTATGAAAATGATAATGACCCACTAATTAAATCAATATGGTCGTATCTGCTCATGTTAATCATTCCCATAGTCATATTTATATTCAAACCTATCAAACATGCTTTGCTTCAATCATGATCTTCTATTGCATTCTAGTATGACATTGCTCATTGTATTCGTAGATGATTGACATGTAGCGGTATTAAAAATTCAAAATTTAAGATTTTATATAAGAAAAAATACATCATAATACGGAGCAATTTCAAACATTTAGGATTGCAATACGTACTTGGTCTATGTATGTACAAATTGTGAATAGAAAATCTAAACACTTTAATTTCAATAAAAATGATATGTTTGAAGGTATGCAAAGAGGGGCAAAGTTGTGAAGGAAAAAGCGTTGGGAAGAAAAGGGGAGCATTGCACGTGGGAAAGTAGTGAGGAAATGATTAAGAAGTAATTAAAGGTGGGATTTGAAGTAAAGATTGTGTAGTTAGGATGTTAATAATAATAAAATCACATGGGGGGTGGCCAGATTGGCAGTCACATGGGCCAGATATGTAGGCCCGCGTTACACACGAATGCGAAACCAAAGCTGGCCCACTCAAAAACCTCTTTTATCCTTCTTTCCTGCTAACTGCTAATACCCTCCACATGCTGCCCACGTGTGCCTAAGTTGACTGGTCCGCATTTTCATCTATATAATTTCACCCTAAAAATACTTTCTAATTTTTAACTTAAAATAAATTTTTATTTTAAAATAATTATATATATATATATATATATATATATATATATATATATATATATATATATATAGGGAGAGGTTCAAATAAGAACCACTAAATAAAATTAGAACAGAGAACCATTTTAAAACCATTCGATCATCAAGATCTACGGTGGATGCATCATCTTGGTGGATGAATGCAGATCCTGGGTTCGAATCCTGAAGGGAGCAAAAAATTTATTATTTTCGGATGCATTAAATTTAATAGCGAATGCATTAATTTATATAGTAGATGCATTGATTTTAATGGTTCTTATGTTGTCACGATAAGTGTGGTTCTCACTATAACCGCACCCTATATATATATATTTTAAAATAATTATATATATATATATATATATATATATATATATATATATATATATATGAACAAAATAATTATATCTAACGAACAAAATGTATATACTCATAAAAAACAAAATTTAAAAAATTGATAATGAATAAGACATATATATTGGTGAACAATGCAGTATATACTGATTAATAGCAAAATTTAAAATATTCTGCTCCCTCCAGGATTCGAACCCTGCGACAAAAATTCTTTCTCCAGATACAATATCAGCCATAGGATTGATAAAATCAACGCATCAGATCGTGCCGTAGATCTCACTAAAATTAGGAGGTCTCATTGGAGCGGCCCCCTATATATATATATCTGGAGAAAGAATTTTTTTCGCAGGGTTCGAATCGTAGAGGGAGCAGAATATTTTAAATTTTGCTATTAATCAGTATATACTGCATTGTTCATCAATATATATTGTCTTGTTCATCAGTATATATGTCTTATTCATTATCAATTTTTTAAATTTTGTTTTACATGAGTATATACATCTTGTTCGTTAGATATACGTCTTGTTCATTAGTATTATTGTCTTATTCATTGTACTCAGTATTTCACGAAACATAAGGGGTCTCACTGGAGCGCGCCCATATATATATATATATATATATATATATATATATATATATACACGCGTGCACACACACACATAGAAAAAGTTTGAAATCAAAATTCTTATTTTCAGCCATTTAATCGTAAAGATCTACGATGGTCGATGGATGCATCATCATGATTAATGAATGAATCACTTGGATTTGAATTTTATAAGGAGCAAAAATTCTATTTTTTTAAAGTGTAACTTATATGACAATTCTAGTAATTTTATATGTTCAATTCGGTATTCTCACATTCTCATGAAAAATAAGAGCAGCATCTCTAATAAAAACTAAGAGCTTCTTGATACATTTTGATACATCGGTTACAATTGACAACCAAATCTTGATTGAACTTTTTGCAAACTGCGTATTATTCATGCCTGAATATTGCATAATCAGTATAGTTATGCGAAACGTTGGTGGAATTTGAATCTAATTAAGATTTTTTTTATCTTATAAAAACTTACCCTAATACGAATTGAATTGAATTGTATTGTATTTTGTTTTGTTTTATTTTTTGATTGGATAAACATATAATTTGAAGGCAATGCGGCGATTTATTGGAATATAAGAACTTTGACCTCAAATATTATAATTGATCAACCATAAACCAATAGACACATTATATTTTATTTTGTTAATGTCATGTATGAAATAAGTACCAACTAGTTATCTAATATGATCTACTTTGAATGTGTTTTGCTAAACATGAACAAGCGTCGAACTACAAAGCTATTTGTTCATAAGATATCTAACTCATGAAATCAATCGAGTAATATAATAAAATTTTTATAATAACTTCTAATAAAATTATCTTAATTTGTCAATGAGGTCTAACTCATGTGGCAAAGCTGAGACACTTAATTAAGGACTTTTTTTATGAGAGATTTTGGGTTCAATCCCGACTTTTTTTTGTTCAAGGTTTTGGGTTCAACCCCGCCTGCACGCAGTGTACTTTCCCACTTTTGTGTGAATAATGGTTCAGCCTGCTTGCGGTATTTTTTCACTTTTATATGATGTAGATGACTTATTTGACTATATAATAGACATCTCTTGTAAAAAAAAAAATTTAAAAAAAAAAACTTAATTTGATTAACTGACATTCTAAGATATATAAAATGCGGAAAACACTTATGATGATTGAGATTAAACTAATTGAAATTCATTTCATTTCAATTTTTCATTATCTCTATTTTGTTCTCTATTCTTATAAAGAAAATCAATAATGATTCATCATCGTGGTAACTCGAATTCGTAATCTAATAATTGAAAAAAAAGCGTCTTAATAATTGAGTTGCACTTTATTGTCTCATTATCTCTATTGAATATAGTTCCATTTTCATATAATCAAGCATCTTGTAATAATAAAAAAGCCTAAAATAAGTAATTCTAAAAGTATTTTTCATGCAATTATATATTCTTTTCCGTCCATGAAATATCTTTCTATTTTCCTTTTTTGTTCGTCCACAAAATTAATTTCTATTCCTTTTTTTTATTTTCTACTCCTTATTTGGACACAACTTGCTAACTATTACACTTAAAATTTCCACATACTTACATATATTGTCGCTATTAATAGACCAATCATTTTTTTTATTATTATTAATTAGCACCATTTTTTTAACTCCACTCATCAAATACACAATTAAATTTTCTTAAAACCCACACCGAGATTACTAGGAAGATGTTTCGTGGATGGAAGAAGTATAAGGTAGCTGCGACATCAATATAATTTAGATGAATAATAAACTTGAAAATATTAAGGAATATATTTCTTTTACAACTAGTAAAATAAAATAATATACTTGAAATTGAATATTTTTCTTCATTTTTACAACAATCGCAACAAGCACTTGATTGTTGATAGAGGGGAGATCTCATGCAAATCGCATCAACATCTTAAAAACTCAAATTACAGTTACAATATTATTTCTAAAATGATACAAATTTATATCCAAATTTTTGATTGGTTGCAATGAGGAAATTTTGGGGAAAATGAAAGAGTGGTGCGTGCTTTTTAATAACAACGACAACCTAAAAGGGCAGAAAAGGAAAATGAGTTTTGGAATTGGAGCATTGACCGGATCCAGCAAAGGGGTTTGACCAGATGCGCACGTGTGGTTACACGTATGCTACACGTGTGCCATGCTGTAGTTGGGCTGTTATGGGAATGCTGCTGGTGGAACCACCTAGGATGCACATGACTCCTAATCATGTTGTTTCCAACTTGTTACTTTTAATTACCATTTAATTTAATTAACTACCCTCTTAACTGCATATCATTACCCATTATAATTTCTCTATTTAATCCCATTATTTAAACCATTATTGTATTAACGAACTGTACTTGAGACTCAATTGTCGAATCTTCACCCTTATTCATAAATAATTAGTATGTTATTTAATACTCCCTCTGTTTCTATAAAAGGCTTAAAACTTTTCGGCACGAGTATTAAGGAAAATATGTAAATTTGTTAAAAAAATAATAGGGTTCACATTTTTTAAAAAAATAATTTTTTTCATTTATAAAAACAGACCACTTATAGTGAGACGATCCAAGATGGAATACATGTCACTTTTAATGTAACGGAAAGAGTATTACCGATTATTTATATATTTTGTTTATTAATTTATTTATTTTTTGTAAGTACTGCAACTTTTTGAGTGTTTTAGATGTTATTCGATGTCTACTGTGGGCATGTTTTGTACTATTAAGATTTGTAATACCAAAATATTTATGAGAAAGCTCTGAATTGGATGAATCGTTGATCGAGACACATAGGGAAATTTTGATGTGATTTTCTCTTCACAATTTGACGTGAAGTAGCCAGTAAGAGTCAATTTACAAAATTGACCTTAAACGCATGTGACTATTTTTTTTTATCTAGTCCTTAAAATCTGTATTAATTAGACTATTGTTGGGAGGAATTAAAAGTTTTTAAATGATGAGTGTAGTGCCTTTGGGAAGCCTACAAAGGTATTATAATGATGCATGCTCAATATAATTAAAACCTAAGCAACTTGTAATAAAGTAATAGGGGTTGCAATGATGATTGATATGAGGCATTGTTTGAATAAAATAATTTCAAAGCTTGTTAGTAGTTTAATTTAGGTGGTGCTACACATGAAATCCGGAATGATGTGCGTGGATGCTCTGTCAAATCCATTCAAACTCTATTCTTTCCATGCTACATAATATTAAATGTAAACATGCATATTTTTTTCAATTTCTTTTTAAAGAAGTTTATAGATAAATCGTTATTACTTTTGAACAGCGTCGTGTATTTAAATATCCATATTCACATAATATCTTCTTCTTTTTCCGATTTTTGTTGCTTTTGACTTTTTTTCTTTTTTGAGATATTTTAGTTACATGTGGTTTCCAACCAGTATATTAACGTGATTTTTTAAGTTTATTAATCATTCTTACAAGAAAAAAGAAAAAAAAAAGTTTATGCACAATGATCTTTCTTTGCTTTGTAATTTTTTTTTGTTTTTTTTTGTTCAATTTTGTATCTAATGACTGTGAAATTAATCTAAAGCTATAATTATATACATTAAAGGGTGTCATTCAAGAATGAAATTGATAGGTACCCTCAAAGAAAAAGAATGAAATTGATAAGTGATGTATAATTTCCAAATGCAAAGAATGAAAATAAGACAAATGCAAATAATGAAAATAAGACATTAAAATAGAATTCAACACCATCACGTTATTTTTTAGGGTAACACTATCACGTTATTTAATAAGCTATATTCAAAGACGATCGTTGTATATATATTTATATATAGGGGAAAGTTCCGATGAGATTCCTTATATAGGTAAGATTTTAGATTGATTTATAAGCGTTGATTTAATGTATCATTATTTGATTGATATTTATTTGGGGGGGGGGGGATTTATCTGAATTCGAATTTTGGAGGGAACGAAAATTTTAATAATTTTTTTTAATATCATTACTCAATACTATACACTGTCTTATTAATCACTATATACAACATACCAATAGTTTTATTGAACGTTTGAGGTTCGAATCCAGAACTGCGAGATTTTCAACAAATGCGTTTGTTCATAAAAAAATATTAACATGCTTATCACAGTTATTGATATGTTCATCAAATCTGGACACAAAATTTATTCTTAATTATTGACCGTTTGATTGAGCTATTTTAATGGTTGAGATTGTTTTCCCTTCTTTCTCTCTATATTTACCTTTCTCCATTGAACCTTTTCCTATATACTCCCTCCGTCCCTAAAATAAGTTCATTTTTTTCCTTTTTGAGACGTCCCCCCAAATAAGTTCTTCTTTCTTTCTTTCCATTTTTGGACAACTACCCCACCACTAATAATACTTTATTTATTCTTACTTTTCACTTTTTCATCAATCTCAATACTAATTATAACACTTTTCACCTTTTCACCACTCCCAATACTAATTATAACACTTTTTCACCTTTTCACCACTCTCAATACTAATTACTATAACATATTTTTCTCCACTATCAATACACTTTACCACTTTTCCTTAAAATCCGTGCCGTCCCCAAAGAGGAACTTATTTTGGGGACGGAGGGAGTATATATATATATATATTTAAGGGGAGGGTTCCAATGAGATCCCTTATATGTGGTGAGATCTTAAATTGATTTATATGTGTTGATTTAATGTATCATATGGCTGATATTTATTTAGCAGACGAAATTTTTTACCAGGGTTCGAATCTTGGAGGGAGCGAAAATATATTTACCATTTTTTTGAATATCGTTATTCATCACTATATACTGTATTATTCAACACTATATATTGTCTTATTCATTATACTCATGGTCTCACGAAAAATAAAAATCTCACTAGAACCTACCCATATATATATATATATATATATATATATATATATATATATATATATATATATAGGGATCCAATAAAAATGACCAAATGTGGTGAGAAATGAAAATGAATTTGAAACGTCAAATATTCAAAACCTATAGTTGATATTAATTTTTATTCAAATTTATCATGTAAAAGGAAAATAATGAATAAGCCAATATAAATCTACGAATAAGTCGCTTGTAATGCATGAATAATCATTCAAACATGGGTTCAAATCTTGGAGGGGAACAAAAATTTCACCATTTTAATTGAATACGCTATTTATGCATTATAGACATCTTAATTACTCATAAATTTATATTGACTTATTCGTTATTCTCATTTCTCGCGAAAATAGTAATTTTCATTATAACCTAACCATGTATATATATGGTGTGGTTATAGTGAGAATTATATATATTTTTTAGAACGTGAGAACCAGTATAATTAACGCATCCGTTGTAAATATTAATGCATCCGCTGTTAAATTAATGCACTCGTTTTCTTCGACTACTTGATGTGTCCGTTGTAGTATTTCTTCGACTAATTTCTTATGATTATGGATTTCAACTGAATTTTCCCTCACTCTTTCACACACACTCTGTCACGACCGGCCTTAACTAAGGATAGCTAATCCGGGAAATCGTGACTAGGGAAGGGATTTAAGAAGCGGGGTTAGAAAGGGCACATTTGACTCATTCATAACTTGATTATAGACATTGATATCTAGCATTAATTCTTGAAATAAAATTTAAGACATTGAAGGATTGACGCATATAATTAAAAAGGATACTCGATGAACCCGAGTAAGCATTAGATATTTCTTTGAAGAGTAATTCATATAGTTATAGACTTGACTAAAACATAATCAGTGTTTGCAGCGGAAGACATTACTGAGATACATGTATGCAGACATATATCTTTTCTGAGCCTAATTTCAAATTTGACAAAAGCTCCACTCAGCAACACTTCATCATCCATCACAGCTCAACCTGCACATTCATAAACATATGTAGGGCTAAGTACAATAGTACTTAGTGGTAGTTGCCAAAACTAAAATATAAACTTAACATTTTATTAACAAACCACAACATCATATAAGAGACGTGAGTCTTCTTTCAAATCTTTTGCTTTCTAAACATTTCCAAATCCATAAATAGCGTGAGTGCATTCTTCATCATCGAAAGTCCTATTAAGAAGCATCGTGTCGTGAGGAAGGCCTTCCTCAACGAGCATAGGCATCGCGCCGTGGGGGAGGCCTCCCTCAGCGGACACGGCATCGTACTGTTGAGGGAGGCCTCCCCCAACAGACGCTAGCATCGTACCGTTGAGGGAGGCCTCCCTCAACGGACGTTTGACCGGTCAACCCTCTCATTGACTCACGGTCGCGTTGCAATATATATATATATATATATATATATATATATATATATATATATATCCTTGGCAAGATAGCTATTCGCTCAGGAATCGAATTCGTTAACATCATCACATAAGCATTTGATAATAAGCATAAAGCATTAAAGCGTAACTTACATAGGCGTTAAATAATAAGCATAAAGCATTAAAGCGTAACAAAGCATGAACCACATAGGCGCGTAACAAAGCGTAACTCACTTAAGCGTAAATCACTTAAAAGCGTAACAAAGCATAAATAATAAATTATAAAAATTTAAGTCGTAATTTAAGCGTAAATAGCATAGCGTAAATTATTAAAGCGTGACAAGCGTAGATAATAAAGAGAAATAAAGTTTTAACTCATTTAAGCATAATAAAGCATAACTCATTTAAAAATCAAATTTTGCATTTTAAAGCATGAAAGTTGCATAGTTCTTCAATAGCATTTTTATTTTACGCATAAGAAATGCCCACCTGGTAGTCGAGACTCACGACTAAGCCTTAAACTCTTGTGCTTGACCTTTAATACGAGAAAATAAACAAGATTTTAATTCGAGGGAAATTCTCAAATAAATGCGAATGCATAAAATAACTATGCATGACTCTTATTCCGTTAATTATTATTCTGAGATAATAAACCGAGATGTAATGTTTTCCTCTCGAAGACGACACTCTAAACGAGTGTACAGTTGAAGGCAAAAATGGAGCCTGAGATTCAATTCATCACGCCGACGCGGATCTGAGCCTCGCCAGCCCGACACCGGACTCCTCCTCACCCTCCGTTAAGCAGCAGTCCAGCACGTTACGAAGGGAATCTGCACGATTCCAGCCCGTTGACCGTGAAAAGGGGATCTGCAGCCCGTCCGCCGTGCTCGCTGCTGTTCTGGAAATCGAACACGCAGGCCGCAAGCGGCTCGCCCCACCTCACGAGCCTCCAGTCCGTCCGAAGTCGCAGCTGCAACCGCTTCTCTGCATCGGTCCGCGGCACCACCAGCGAGCTGCTGAGGCAGCAGGAGTGGCGGCAGGGGGTTTCAGGGGCGGCAGAGGTCGCGGCTGCCGGAGCTCCAGCAGGTGAAGCCGGCGACGGCCGACCGCTGGTGCTTGCTACTCAAGCAGCGGCGGATCGCGTGAAGCGCGTCCCTCACCGGTTCCAGCTGCTGATCCGTCCGTCCGATGGCGTCAAACGGCGGCAATGGCCCCTCGAGCGTTGGTTGGTTCCCGCCGTTGTCTTTGGTTTCCGGTGGACTTAGTTCACAGGGCGACAGAGGGGCGCTCAATCTGCCGGTCGTCTCTAACAATTTTCTCCAAAATACTCCTCGTTACTCCGTGGTTGTAGGAGAGCACTCCGAGACCGCTTCTCTGGATCGAAGTTCGGGTGTTGCTGCTCCGCCTGCTGGTGCGTTGCCTGCGGAGCGGATCTTCAACAAACAATCTCCTCCGAGCATCACTGTCACAGATCGTTCGGCGGAGGCTGCTAGAGTTACTGCTGATGTTTCGTTCTCGGAAATCGCTGCGGTGATGACTTCCCATACTGTCGGCGTCTCTTCTCAGGCCGATGGTCCTAACGGCCTGATCCCGCCTCGCTCGATCGGGACTGCCCATCCGAAAGTGGTCAGTCCGCTGTCTGCTCCGAAGGTGCCGCCGAAAGCCTCTTTTGCAGATAAACTGAAAGCTAGGGAGGGCAGTCCGACAGAGCAAGTTTCCAAGCCTAGGGACGTCCCCGCTCATGACTATACAATCCTCCGACCAGAGTTGGTGGATCTCAAACGTTGCCTTGTTTTAGAGCCTTCTTTCCACCAAAGACAAGTCCAGCGTTTCGCCCATGCGATTCACGGCCGGCTGATCCTCCGCAAAGGTGAGTCACCTCGGTTTGCAGCGGATCTTTGGGAGGAACTTCAGCAGCTTTGGAAACCGGCTGCTGGTTGGTCGATTCATCCGCTCGGAAAAGGTTACTTCACTTTTAATTTCACCACCGACGAGGATAGGGCAGCGGCTTTCGCTAAAACGACTTGGCGTTTACGCTCAGGTATACTCCATCTCCAGGCTTGGGTGCCGAATTTTGATCCCTACAAAGCGAATTCTACCCTGGTTCAGGTATGGATTAGAATCTTTAACTTGCCACATGAATATTGGCACCCAGAGGTTCTTTCCGGGGTCGCACGAGAAGTGGGTACGCCTATCTTGATTGATGGTCAGTCTGCACAGGCTCATGTGGGTCACTTTGCTAGAATTCTTGTTGAGTTAGATGTTTCGGCTGATATTCCTGAAGCTTTAGATATTAAGTGTGGCGATATTGATTTTACTGTCAAGTTTGGATATGAGAATTTGCCTTATTACTGCTCCGTCTGCAATGTTGTGGGACATAATTCTAACGAATGCAGAAGAAATAAAACGACCACGACCGAGGAACGTCGTCAGTCCAAGGTAGATGACCACAGGGTTCATCCTCGTCCCTACACCGGAAATCAGGAAACTCCAGCATGGGCTGGAAAGGAAATTCCTGAGTTTGGACAGAAACTGAACTCTTCTTCAGACTCTCCTACCTCATCCAATCCCTTTGCTGTGTTGGTTTCTCTAGAGTTGCAAGATGAACAGAGACTTGTTGGTGATGATAACATGGACAAGCCACCTTCTGATGGAGACCGAGCTTCAGATGCTTGCATCCCTCAGGACAGTCAGGGTAGAAAGGATATGGAACACCATTGGTTAAAAGACGAAAAGAGCCAAATTGAGGTAGTTGAGCAGGAATACGAGAGGAGTTCTGCACCTCTGATTGTTCAGCCGCTTGCTGTTGTGACTGACAACAACGTTGTGCTAACTTTGACTGGGACGACAGGACCCATTTCTCGTACACGAGGGCGTCCGAAAGGGGCTATCACCAAGAAGGGGAGAGTTTCTGATTCTTCTATCAAGAACAGGCTCCGTCGTATCATAATCAATGGCATGTCTTCGGATTTCCAAAACTCAGCACGCCGTGACGATATGCATGGCCCAGGTCTTGACACTTCTTCGCCTGTGAAGTTCCTGAATAAAGTGAAGTATGCTCAGTCTCGAGGACATATACTGCAAAACTTTGTGATCAACTCCTCTAACTCTACCGATGCAGCCCATGCTATGTCGGTTGTGGCCTCTTCAAAAATGAAGAAAAAATGGGGCGATATGTTGGACGATGAAGAGGACGATTTAGACGAGGACGACCCTCTTAAAATGTTCTCTTAGTCTTGGTTTGTTTTTTGGTTACCCGGGGTTTCTTGCGGGTGCTTTTGCTTGCTTCCTTTGTATCTGGTCTCTCTTTTTTTTCTTTTTCTTTTTAATAAAATTTCTATTTCAGCAGAGATAATAAACCGAGAAATTTCTAATAATAATCCAACTATAGGATTAAAGCTCGTTTTATGAAATCAGATAGTTAATCTTAATAATCTACTCATCTTGAATTAGTCTAACTTACTTATAAAAAAAATCACTAATTAAATATAATTAGGATTAATAGTGGGGCCTAAATTAATAAGTCTCATTGGGCTTAACTAAATAAATTTCATTGGACTTAATCAATTAAATTGTAGGAGCCCAAATAATATAAATTCGAGACCCATTATTATTAAATAATAGGAGTCCAAATAAAAATTAATGTGGACTGGAAAGAATTAATCTTAGTCCAATAGACAATTTAATCGGCTCAAATGACGAATTAACAGCTGGGCTGAACTAAACAAATCTGAAACAGGCCCAATAGAATTAAATAAATTCCAGCCCAAGAACATTAAATAAATTCGGCCCAAAAAGAAAGCCCAAAAGATGACCCAATGAATTAATCTCCAGCCCAACAAATAAAATGAACTAGGCCCAATAAGAAAGCCCAAAATCCTCACTCTCTCCCTCAATCTCGGTTCTCTCTATTTTTTTTTTTTCACAAATCACTCTTATCTCTCACACCTCTCTCTTCCTACCGACATCTCTCTCTCTCACTATCATCGAAACTCAATTTTTTTTATAAGGCAGAACAACTCTCTCTCTCCTAATTCTCAGGACACAAAACGCTGCTCAACATTATCTCTCTCTCTCGCTCGATCCAGCCATCGCCGCTGCAAATCCGGCGAGTAGCCGTTCGTCCTCCTCCCTCTCCTTAATTCTCTCTCAAAACACTCTCTCACGGTTCCTCCAAATCCGCCGCA
This sequence comes from Salvia miltiorrhiza, assembly GCF_028751815.1. Taxonomy (NCBI): domain Eukaryota; kingdom Viridiplantae; phylum Streptophyta; class Magnoliopsida; order Lamiales; family Lamiaceae; genus Salvia; species Salvia miltiorrhiza. The sequence goes on from NC_080387.1 coordinate 40,038,681, forward strand.
CAGCCTCTCTTCCGGCGACCGCACGGCCACTGCCCTCGTCTCCCTCAGAAATCCGCCGTTGGCGGAAGCTCGCCGGAGGATCAGCGCCGACCAGCCGCTGCCACCAGCTCCCTCTGATCTCTCTCTCTCACTCCACGCACGCTGACACACACACAGAACACGACGCACACACACACACGCTGCAGCAGCGACCGCCGGCGATACCACACCGCCGCTGCCGACCGCCGCGCCTGACCTCCAGCCCAGCCCTCTGCAACCCCCACGACGCACGCCTTCATCTCTCATGCTCCATCCTCGGCCGGACAACAGCGGCGGAGCCGCCGTCGAGCCCTAGCCCCATTTCTGGAATCGCCGTCGTCGCGGCCCTTCTCCAGCGCGATGGATCGCCGCCGTCATTCCCTCGGCTCGACTGAACAGGTACATCGGTACATCGATCTAGTCCCACTTCCTTTTCCTTCTACTCAAGTTCACTTCTCAAATTTACGTGAAGTCTTGGTTCTATATACTATATATGCAAGGGATTAATGGCATTGTGGGGTTGCTTCTGTGTTAGCATTTAATTTCTAGAGTCCAGTGGGAATCATAAACGCATACGCATTCTACATAACATGGGTAAATCTGTATTACTGAAACTTGACTTTGCTAAGTCCATTATGCATATATATCTCAATTCTTTATTCTCACTTTCTAAAACATAAGCATACTTGTTGGTGTGAATTATGTAGCATGAACTAGAGTAAAATGAGATTAGCAATCACCTTGTGTGTTTTGTGCTTGGTTGGCTGCTGTGCTAATGAATTCAGGAGTGAATAAACTGAAACATAATTGTGGATTTTGCTTAACCATTGCAGGCTGAACTCAAGAAGAAAATGGAGAAGTTTAAGTTGAGCTTACCTCTTGGGGTCCAGATTGCAGCTGAAATAAACTCTCTATGATTTTTGGTGCATAAAGGAAGGAGGGGGAATCGTAGTTGGTGATTTTCAGGCTACCATGAAGCCCTCAATTTATAGGCAGATTAGCCCGCAAAACTTGAAAACTATTTACAGCAAATGTGGAAATTTTGCTGCAACTTTTGACAAAAATGAAATTGGTTGGTGGCTGCCATAATTTTTTTTAGCATGCTTCAAATATTAAATTGTGACTTTTGCAGGGAAAAGAGTATGACCTTAGCAGAGTTAAAGAAAATGGGCTGCTATGCGTATACTATCCATATTTTATTTTCTTGATTTTGTATACTCTATTGATAGTGTAGGAGCGTAGGGAGTGTGAAAGAAAAATGATGATTGTAAGTAAATAGAATTGAGGTGACTAATAAAAATCTCTTGCCTTGATTAATTAATCAAGTATTTGTAAAACAAATATTGGGTTCTACTAAATAACGACACTTCGTTATAACTCTCTACGAATTAAATATCTAATTTAACTCGTTCTTAAATTCGGAATTATATCACGACTTCCAAGTAAATAATAGAAATAATATTTCTATCGCATATAAATTAATAACTTGACTTCGCTAAGTCAGTTATTAAACTGGATAATAAATTATTGAATGCTTCAATAATTCAATTGCGATCATATCACGCAATGGCATCAAATTCAGATTTCTGAGCTGAATTAGTTGATAACTAAACACTGGATTTACCATAACTGAAGATGCAATATAACAATTATTGCAATCACTGATCTTAATAAAAATAAATAAATAAATAAAAGAGCGGGCTACTACATACTACCTCCCTTAACAAAAATTTCGTCCCGAAATTTGCGTACTCCGAGATGTTTAGGTAACTAATTTGTCCCTTATCTTCTACACTTCTTCATCGAATTTTTTTTTTTTTTTTTTTTTTTTTTTTTTTAGTACCTTGGTATAAAATATGATGTTTCCAATCACTAGATTAAAGCGGATATCAATGGTAAATCCTAAGTTGTGTGATTATCACTAGATTGTACTTAGCTCACTCGAAGCTGATTATTACCATGCATGGTGTGGTAGCAAGGATATGTAAAGCATCTCTACTAAACATGATAGTGATAAGTATTCTTATAAACTTATCATACCTTCCAAGTGTCCCTGGTTAAAAGCATAAGTTGCCCCCTGTTGTGGTGACTGTTGTTCTTGAGGCTGAATTTGAAGGTGTCCGCGTATTGCTTGTAAGGGATGGGTGTGGGTGGGCTTAGTTGTTGAACCTTGTTGTCTGTTGGGACACTGTGTGGAGTAGTGACCTTTTTGGCCACAATTGTAACACCCGTTAGTTCCAGCCCGACAGATACCCCTATGCATCTTACCGCAATTGGGGCAAGGTGAAATTCCTTGCTGACCTCGGTTACCCCTAGTTGGGTCGGAGTTAGTCTGTGTCTCATGCCTTTGTTGATTAAACTGTTCGGCCTGTTCATTTTCTTGCCATACTTTCTTGTTGGCTTGACTGATATTGTCTTCAGTGTTGCCCTATTTGCGCTTCCCTTTGAGAGTATGTGAGGGTGCTGGTGGGTTATTTGGCGTTGAGGTCAGTGGTGGAGCTGACTTATCCGATGGCATTGCAGCTTCAATGTCAAGTGCCCTGTTCAAAGACTCCGTGTATGAGAGTCCTCCGTGGCTTGCTAGAGTCATCCTAATTTCATGCCTCAGACCGGCACAAAATTTTTCTGCCATCTTCTCATCTGTGTCCACTTGTTGTGGAGCAAATCTAGCCAGGTTGCAGAATTCCCTATCGTATTCAACCACAGATTTCTTTCCTTGCTTCAAATCGTAGAATTCAGCCTCTTTCTTCTTCCTATAGCTTTTCGGAATATATTTGTCATATAATCCCGCCTTAAAATCTTCCCACGTATAAATTGCCCATTGTTCAGGGGTCATAGTTTTTCGACGTGCCTCCCACCAAAAATCAGCTGATCCTGTCAGCTGGAATGAGACGCAAGAGAGGCGCTCCTCATCAGTACAACGTAGGAAGTTGAAGATGCGCTCCATTGCACGCACCCAAATTTCGGCTTCAGCCGGCTCGCTCGTCCCACCAAACGTAGGTGGGTTTTGTTTTAAAAAGAGTTCCTCGACTCTCCTAGTTGGGGGCGGAGGGTGTGGGTTATGTTCTTGATCATTTTGGGGTTCTTCTGGTATGGCATTATGGTTTCTGCGATTGTTATTATTTCTCACAGGGCGACCTCTCTTAGGTGGCATTCTGATAGCAAAGATTTGTCAATTAATACACTCAAGCATATAATACAAACCTCAAAAGAACTCTTGTAAAGGTTAACTTGTTATAACTTGTAAACAAGTCATGACTCTAATGACAACATTGATGTAGTAAGCTTTAAGGGTCCTTAGCATCCCAAATCCATGAGTCATAAAAAAATTAAGCATATAATATCATAGCATCTCAATTTGATACTTAGGCATAAGTCATGGAGATTTATAGCGGATATAAATCACGAGCTTATAAAAATTCTATACATATCACTTGTCTTACTGTCATCACTTCAGTCACCAAAAGATATAGTTGAATTTCTTCTACGTTTTTTTTTTTTTTTTCTATGTTCTGTCGTAGAGGTGATCTCCTAACTTAATAGCTCTATGTTCATGGGAATTCATACCATAGTCATATTTAATCGTGCTTGCGTCGGTCATTTCACTCAATAACAATATAACTTAAGTATTGACTGATACACACTTTGATGTCGTGTCAATTCCCACTTTTCGATCATGCCAAATGCTATAAAAGATTTCAAACATCAACTCAAAACTTGGAAGAGCTTACCATTCTGCTTCGTTGAGTGTGATGCGATGAAGTGTTGAGCTTTGTCGATTGAACTCTAGACACTCTAGTGATCCAGTCTAGGCTTGACTAAAGTAAATTCTTAGACTCAGAGCAAATGAACGCTCTGATACCATTCTGTCACGACCGGCCTTAACTAAGGATAGCTAATCCGGGAAATCGTGACTAGGGAAGGGATTTAAGAAGCGGGGTTAGAAAGGGCACATTTGACTCATTCATAACTTGATTATAGACATTGATATCTAGCATTAATTCTTGAAATAAAATTTAAGACATTGAAGGATTGACGCATATAATTAAAAAGGATACTCGATGAACCCGAGTAAGCATTAGATATTTCTTTGAAGAGTAATTCATATAGTTATAGACTTGACTAAAACATAATCAGTGTTTGCAGCGGAAGACATTACTGAGATACATGTATGCAGACATATATCTTTTCTGAGCCTAATTTCAAATTTGACAAAAGCTCCACTCAGCAACACTTCATCATCCATCACAGCTCAACCTGCACATTCATAAACATATGTAGGGCTAAGTACAATAGTACTTAGTGGTAGTTGCCAAAACTAAAATATAAACTTAACATTTTATTAACAAACCACAACATCATATAAGAGACGTGAGTCTTCTTTCAAATCTTTTGCTTTCTAAACATTTCCAAATCCATAAATAGCGTGAGTGCATTCTTCATCATCGAAAGTCCTATTAAGAAGCATCGTGTCGTGAGGAAGGCCTTCCTCAACGAGCACAGGCATCGCGCCGTGAGGGAGGCCTCCCTCAGCGGACACGGCATCGTACTGTTGAGGGAGGCCTCCCCCAACAGACGCTAGCATCGTACCGTTGAGGGAGGCCTCCCTCAACGGACGTTTGACCGGTCAACCCTCTCATTGACTCACGGTCGCGTTGCAATATATATATATATATATATATATATATATATATATATATATATATCCTTGGCAAGATAGCTATTCGCTCAGGAATCGAATTCGTTAACATCATCACATAAGCATTTGATAATAAGCATAAAGCATTAAAGCGTAACTTACATAGGCGTTAAATAATAAGCATAAAGCATTAAAGCGTAACAAAGCATGAACCACATAGGCGCGTAACAAAGCGTAACTCACTTAAGCGTAAATCACTTAAAAGCGTAACAAAGCATAAATAATAAATTATAAAAATTTAAGTCGTAATTTAAGCGTAAATAGCATAGCGTAAATTATTAAAGCGTGACAAGCGTAGATAATAAAGAGAAATAAAGTTTTAACTCATTTAAGCATAATAAAGCATAACTCATTTAAAAATCAAATTTTGCATTTTAAAGCATGAAAGTTGCATAGTTCTTCAATAGCATTTTTATTTTACGCATAAGAAATGCCCACCTGGTAGTCGAGACTCACGACTAAGCCTTAAACTCTTGTGCTTGACCTTTAATACGAGAAAATAAACAAGATTTTAATTCGAGGGAAATTCTCAAATAAATGCGAATGCATAAAATAACTATGCATGACTCTTATTCCGTTAATTATTATTCTGAGATAATAAACCGAGAAATTTCTAATAATAATCCAACTATAGGATTAAAGCTCGTTTTATGAAATCAGATAGTTAATCTTAATAATCTACTCATCTTGAATTAGTCTAACTTACTTATAAAAAAAATCACTAATTAAATATAATTAGGATTAATAGTGGGGCCTAAATTAATAAGTCTCATTGGGCTTAACTAAATAAATTTCATTGGACTTAATCAATTAAATTGTAGGAGCCCAAATAATATAAATTCGAGACCCATTATTATTAAATAATAGGAGTCCAAATAATAATTAATGTGGACTGGAAAGAATTAATCTTAGTCCAATAGACAATTTAATCGGCTCAAATGACGAATTAACAGCTGGGCTGAACTAAACAAATCTGAAACAGGCCCAATAGAATTAAATAAATTCCAGCCCAAGAACATTAAATAAATTCGGCCCAAAAAGAAAGCCCAAAAGATGACCCAATGAATTAATCTCCAGCCCAACAAATAAAATGAACTAGGCCCAATAAGAAAGCCCAAAATCCTCACTCTCTCCCTCAATCTCGGTTCTCTCTATTTTTTTTTTTCACAAATCACTCTTATCTCTCACACCTCTCTCTTCCTACCGACATCTCTCTCTCTCACTATCATCGAAACTCAATTTTTTTTATAAGGCAGAACAACTCTCTCTCTCCTAATTCTCAGGACACAAAACGCTGCTCAACATTATCTCTCTCTCTCGCTCGATCCAGCCATCGCCGCTGCAAATCCGGCGAGTAGCCGTTCGTCCTCCTCCCTCTCCTTAATTCTCTCTCAAAACACTCTCTCACGGTTCCTCCAAATCCGCCGCACAGCCTCTCTTCCGGCGACCGCACGGCCGCTGCCCTCGTCTCCCTCAGAAATCCGCCGTTGGCGGAAGCTCGCCGGAGGATCAGCGCTGACCAGCCGCTGCCACCAGCTCCCTCTGATCTCTCTCTCTCACTCCACGCACGCTGACACACACACAGAACACGACGCACACACACACACGCTGCAGCAGCGACCGCCGGCGATACCACACCGCCGCTGCCGACCGCCGCGCCTGACCTCCAGCCCAGCCCTCTGCAACCCCCACGACGCACGCCTTCATCTCTCATGCTCCATCCTCGGCCGGACAACAGCGGCGGAGCCGCCGTC